>NC_056741.1:1405566072-1405666072 GCF_019279795.1 Protopterus annectens
CTAAAAGAAAATCAAATAGAAAAGGTGAATAGAAAACACTGACTGGGAAGAATCTTGCAGTTGTTCAGCAAAAAAGTAGTTCAAGCTCCAGCTTTAGTATAAAAAATGGCTTCCAGTAAGTTAGAGGAAAAAAAAATCACATGTGCTCAGAGCACACTAAAATAAATGAAACACAGAAGTATATAAATTCAAATAACAAAAGGCTGGAGAAATGGAACAAACTTTAAACAGTTATTCAGATGAACTGATAAAACTGAAAAATTAGAGGCTGAAATGAAGAAATGGCTGGCTGAGTATGAGACTGTCTAAGAAGTGCTGTTAATGACAGACCACCCAAATAAAACCTGAGATTTTCTGTTACAACAGAGAAACTGGAAGAAGCAGACTATACAAATTTTATGGAAGCATGAATAAGCAATTGGATTGGTATTCCACAGCAGGATTTGTTAATTGAAAGGCTACATTGTGTAAGCTCTAAAGCTGACCATGAGAAAGAAGCCAAGAACTGTATTAGTAAAGATGCAATCATAACAGCACAAAGAGTTTATTCTGACAAAATTGTAGCAGAAGGGCAAAGTATTAAAAATTGGAGACAGTACAGTGCTTGTGGAAAATGATTATTCATTGTATACCAGGCAGAAGAAAAGCAAATTTATCCCAGCAATCAGGGAATGTCAACAGGCAGTTGTGACATTCAAGCTGCTTTATCCAGCTGTCTTCAGACTATTTTTCCCCAAAGGATCAAAGTAATTTCTGGATGCACAATAGGATAAGGATGAAATACAAAAGTTTGTCCAGCAAAAAGTAAGCCATCAAAATGAACAGTACTATCCTTATTCTTCTGATAATAAAGCTAATAGCGAGACTTTTCTAGTGACACGTCTTCCAGTGTTCCAAAGGAAAATGATTGAGACAAAGAAAAAAAGCACAAAATTTGACTAGAAGAATCAAAAATACCTTGGACTTGAACCAGAATCTGAGGTTGGAAGATGGAGATGAACAGGGAGAAGGTCAGCAACATTGAAATTAGTGAACAGATGTGAGACTATAAAGCATCAGTCGTATTTATGAAGTATGGCTTTACAAGAAAAAGTGGATGAGAAACATTGCACTTTTGTTGATTTTGTTAAACTTGTGGGGGGACTGAAAGGCATATACCCTACTCTGTGTCATTAATGTTTGGAAAGACACTAAAAGGAAGGGGGAAAGGTAGCTGTAAGTATTTTTGTTCTTAATATTTATATAAAACATTTCCTGATATAAATTGCACAAGTAAGGCATTTTCTATGACTGATGTATGTGATAAAGTTACTACAGTAAACAGGTTCCTTTTCCTTTTTTAGTTTGAAGAAATGTAGGCATTACAATGCAAAAAGAGAAGAAAGGCTGGACAAAAGCATGATTAAGTTAATATGCTGTAATCCCAGGCTGCTGGGGTGGGGGTTGTGTATAAAATTGCACTGATTATAACATATGTAGAGTTGAGATATTTTCTCTTACTTTTGCATACACAAATGGCTGGATTAATGCTCTTGGCTTAATCTAATAAGTTTTTTTTTGTGGGCTTTAAAAATAAGAGAACATTATGAATGTAATGACAAGTTTTCCTGTAGCAAATAACTGCTCAATGTGAGTTGAAAAGTCTGCAGCTGAGGGTAGCTGCACATTCTATTCTTATGTTTCTATGAAGATAATCTGACTACAGGTGTAGACAATAAGAGCTATGGGCACTGTTTGGTAAGGAAACTGTAAAATTAAACTATACAATGTCAAGTGGCTTAATAAAAATGATTGAAATTACTGGAAGTGAATAACAGATAGCAGCTTTCCTGGTACCCAAATACTTCAATGCATTTACTACAACAGGGTATAATTTAGTTTTATTTAAAGACAGTGCAGTTTTTCTTAAGGCTAAAAATTAATGCTTTCTGAAAGCATACAAGCTACCTTTCACACATGGGAGGGTAATAAAGATAGGACAAGTACAGACAGCAATTAGTGCAAGTAGGAGTATAGACTGTAACATGTGCCTTACCGTGGATAACCTTAATTTTAGTTTAGGTAATACTTGTGGATACAGCTGCCAATTTGGGACAATTGTTCCTATCAGGAGGATTAAACTTCATTATTTAAAGATATATACAGTTTTGTGTATTTTAAGTTAATAGGTTATGGGGTGTTCTGAAGGGTGTTTGTTTTAATGAAAAAAAAAATAACAGTCCTGTAAAATCTGACATAAGTTTAAATGGAGATGACAAGAACAACCACATAAAAGATCAATCTGCCAACAATTAGTGAGTGCATGTAACATAAAGGCTTGAAACCGAGATTTAAAAAAGCTGTCACATAAACTAGGTGGGAATAATAACTTCGTATCATAATGGCTGCATGATTCATATTATCTTGGAATATGAATGGCCTGAAAAGTATAGACAAAAAGGTAAGAGTACTAAATTACATCAACAAATGCAGACTACAAATAACCCTACAGGAGATACATTTGGAAATAAGTGAGCATGTGAATTTGATAAAGAAAGTATTTCATGATAGATATTCAGCAGAATGTCACAAAAAAAGGAAAAGGGGGAGTACTTATACTAATTGCCAGAGGAGCTCTAACTGTGACAGAAGACAAAAAAAAAAAGATAACATTGGTAGGTTTGTGGTAGTAAGGATTCTGGCAAGGGAGCAGGATTATGTTGGCATGTATTTATTATTCCACCTAAAACTGCTACTGTGGAGCTTAAGAAAAATTTTGGAGAAATAATTAGCTTTCAGCAGAAAATATTACTTACAGATGAGGACTGGAACTTGACTTGCAAAAGTGAGGATGTATCTGCGGGGCCTAGAAGGCAAAATATAACAAAAGATGACAGATTTCTAAAACAAATTATGATAATATTTGGTATGGGAGACATGAATTTAATAGTGGGAACTTAGAATTTACATATTAATTCCCCAAGGTACAATAATTAAGTTAGACTACAGAAATGTTATATTTCACAGGAACATTTTATTTTATTTATTTTAATTTACTACTCCTGTCTGACATACTCTGTATTGTGTCCAACATTTCTTTGTATGTAATTAAATGTGGAGCTTTTCTCCCCAGGTCTCCACTGAAAATGGGCTAATTTTAGGTCCAGTGGACTTTCCTGGTAAATAAATGCAATAATATGCAACATGTGTATTTAATGGTAACCATCTGAAATGTCAGGACCTGCTAGATTGCATCCCAAAATACAGATGCTGAATGGTCGTAAGACTGCCATTTCTCAGACTATTCCCTGTTCTCCAAGGTATGGCAATCTTGGAGTTGGTATATATATAAGTTTGGGTTATGTGGGGGGCTTGTCCCCCTCACCCCACACACATGGAAGGGGCCAAGGTAGCTTGTCCCCCCCTACAAAAACAAGTTTAAAGGAGAAGATTGATTCTCGAGATTCACTCTTCTCTGGGTTTTTGGTCTTTATTTTCAGCTTGTTGGCACTCAGCATTTCGAGTGCTGAAATTTCAATAGAAAGCCACATTTAACTAAAAGCTTCGCCACACCTCGAGTAACTATTTCATATCATGTGCCAATAACAACCAATATAAAAATGCATGGTAATGAAGTTAAAATGAGGCTCTGGTACTTCTACATCTACTTGTTAAAAAGAGAGGAATTTACAGAATGGGTAGTGGAAATGATTCAAGAGTTATTAAAGAAGACAGAATTTTTTTCAGAAATTATAGCTAGTGATTGGGATAAAATGAATGTGGAGTTTAAAAATAGGGTAGAAATAAAAGCAAAAGATATGGTTAAAAAGTATTAGGAATTGTTTAGAGGGGCTGACAAATGTTACTGTATTGCAGACTAAGGTGAATCTCGCAGAACAAGAAGTTAAAGTGCTAAAGACAAAATAAGGAAGCATGTGGATAATATGCATGAGTTTAGACAGACTGCAGTTAAGCAACTGTTTTTTTATTAAACAAGAATCATCTTTATTAAATTATCACTGATAACATAGGAAATCATACATTTATAGAAATGAAAACAAACCATACTGACATAATTTTAGTTGCATACATTATACATCACTTAATCTATCCAGTCACCACCAGTCAAACATTACACAGTTTATTCATATTATACCTTCTTTTAAAACGCATTCCTCCTCTGCATGTACTGTTCCCGCAATTCCTATTTTTTTCTATGTAATTTGCTCCTATGCCTTTCTAAAGATCACGATTTCCAGTTATTTTTATCTCTGTTGCTATATTCACTACTTCTAGTAAAGTTGGTTTAGACTTTTATTTCCATTTTCTAGCATTTGCTTTTTTGGCAGCCAACATTAAACTCAGCCAAACCTTATTATGTCTATATGTAGGCAGTTCCAATTATATATCATAGCACAGAGAAATAATTTCCTTAGTTATACCAGTATTTCCAAAAGAGTACTCTGCAGGGGATTTTTAAAGTCTGCCAACTCATTACACTCCCAGAAAATATGCTCCCAATTACCTCTTTCTTCCCTGTCACACCACTATCATTTGCTATATACCTGAGGAAAAATGATTTACAGTCTACTTGGGGTATAAAAATACATATGCAAACACTTTCAAGCAAATATCCTAAATATTCTAGACTTTGTTGCATATTTGGGAGACATACATATATTTCCCATTGTTTCTTTGTGAATTGCTTATCCAAGCTCTCTTCTCAATCCATTCTAACCTCCTCTGATTTATTCTTATAGTTATCATGCAAAACTTTATATGCTCTACTAATTATTTCCTTTTTTCCTTTTTTAACAACAGCTTCTTTTCTACATTCTACTAAAAACTCTCCCAGTGCTGGTTTTTCCCTTAGGATCCCCATATTTGTTTCTCTTTGCCTATACTCTGATATTAATCCTTGATAGGGAAGGCAATCTCTAGCTTGTAGTCCAAATAAATTCTTGGCAGCTTCCCATTCTATTACCTTTCTACCTCTATTTCTTTGCTCCCAGTACCTTGGTTCTTTTGCCAGTTTTCTCCAATAAATTCCAGTCCTTTTTGCCTGTTGTCTGTATCCCTAATTACAGTCATCCCTATCAGCAGAATTTCCTTTTTCCATTCCCATGTTGGCTTAGTTCTTAGAATAATTTATGAATATAATATTCTGTAAGGGTATTGTTATTCTCCTTAAGGATCTGCATCCAAAATCCCAGTTTCTCCTTTATTGAGCTACCCCCTGTTTCATCATCATCCCTTTCCATTGTGAATTATAGGTTTCTGCTTGTGCTGTGTATAGGCGCCTTCACTGTACAGCTCTGTAATACTCCTTCAAATTGGGTAATCCCACAACACCTTGTCCTATTGGAACAATCAGCTTATTCCACTTGACTCTTGCCGTCTTCCCCTCCCAGATAAAATCCTTCAACTCTTTATTAATTGCTATCCACAACTTTTCCTCTGGTTGACAAAAATATGCCTGACCTGTGTATAAAAATAAAGGAAATAAAAACATTTTAACTGCTTGTATCTTGCTATCAATTTCTATAAAATAGAGCTTCCGATTTCTCAGTTTTTGTATTGTCTTTTTAGTCTCATCCCACATAGCCTTACCTGCAACAACAGAATCCTTTTTAAGCCATACATACGCCTAAGTACTTAATTTTATCACTCTCCAATCTGTGTGTGGGTGCATAATTTACAGCTATTTCTTTTGTTTTAACTTCATTAATTCTGTATCCCAAAAAGATTTGAAAATGTCTCAAAATATACAACACTGAAATATCTTTTTCTGGTTTTATCAGGTATAAAATAATATCACCAGCAAATACAGCCAGTTTTTCTTGATTACCATACCAATTATATCCTTGAATGTCTGAGTCCCTTATTCTCTTTGCCAGTGGTTCTAAATATAATGCAAATAACGGGGAAAGAGGAGATCCCTGCCCAGTTCCTCTGCTCAAACAGAAATTGTCAGAGAGGAATCCACCCACTTTAATTTTTGCCTCCAATCCCTAATATATCCTCCTAATAAACCTTATAATTTTATCAGTGAATGGTTCCATTGTCCTGCTCATAGACACCCAGTGGACTCTGTCCAATGCTTTCTCTGCATAAAGACCCATCAACAACAGGGGTATTTTTTTACATTCTCCTTCCCCCTGGATCATCAATGTTCTGTTAATGTTGTCAAATGTCTGCCTCCTCTCCACAAAACTACTTTGATCCATATCTATCAATTTTGGCATCACCTTTGCCATTCTTTTAGCCTTTACAGACATAAACACTTTATAATCATGGTTTAGGATTGAAATGGGCCTGTATGATGTTGGATCTGATGGGTCTTTATCCTCTTTACAACCACCACCGCTTTCTTCCAGGATGTTGTGCTTCTTCTCCTCTTAAAATAATGTTAAACAAAACCTTTCAGGTCTTTATCAGTTTTCCCTCCTAGCTTCACAACTTCCACAGGAATACCATCTATTCTTGGGACTTCATTGTGGATTGATAATAACTCCAGGCACAAAAATGTTTAGCACATCAACTTAGGAAACAGAAAGTAGAAAGGGTTGTTTCCAGACTTAGAGAGCCTATAACAAGAAAAATAACCACAGATTATGTTGAAGTTTTAGACATGTTTTGGAAATTTTATGACCATATCTGTAAAGCAGACAAATATAGAAATCAAGAAAGAGCATAAAAGGAAATATTTATGGAAGACTCATGTATGCCAAGGTTAGACATAGATAAGGCTCAACACTTAACAGTTATGATAGGAGGAGATGAGATAAAATGGTGACATATAATCAATCTGCAGTAAAGTCTCCAGGAATAGATGGTATTCCTGCGGAAGTTTGGAAGCTAGGAAGGAAGAAAGTGATAAGATTTGAAAGGTTTTGTTCAACAGCATTTTAAGGGGAGGAGAAGCAACATAACAAAAGAAAGCTGTGGTGGCTGTAATACCTAGAGGTGGCAAAGACCCATCAGACTCAGTTTCATATAGGCCCATTTCAATTTTAAAGCACAATTATAAAGGATTATAAAGTGCTTGTCTCTAATAGCTAAAAGAATGGTAAAGATGGATCAATGTGGTTTTGTGAAGGGGAGGCAAATTTTAACAGCATTAATAGAACAATGATGATACAGACAGAAGCACATTTTAAGAAAATACCTGTTATTGGTAGGTCTTATTGTGGAGAAAGCATTTGACAGAGTAAGATGGGGTTTTATGCATAGGGCAATGCAAGCATTTGCAATCACTGATACAATAATAAGGTTACTTAGGAGGATATAGGAGGGATCAGAAGCAAAAACAGAAGTAGGAGGGCTCCTCTTTAACAAGCTATGTCTGAACAGAGCAACTAGGCATGGGTGTCCTCTTTCCCCTTTGATTTATGCTTTATATTTAAAGCAATTGGCAAAGGGACTCAGAAATTTAAGGATATAATTGGTAAGGTAATCAATCAATAAAAGTTGGCAATATTATTTTGTAACTGATAAAACCAGAAAAGGACAGCTCAGCATTGTGGAACATTTGGAGACAGTTTCAAGTCTTTTCGAGATCTAAAATTAATGAAAATAAAGGGGATATAGCTGTAGACTATGTACCCACCCATTAACTGGTCCAGCAATACCCATATTTTAGGGAAAATTATAAAATTAAGTATTTAGGAATATGGATTAAAAATGACTTATACTATGGCAGCTAAGAATATGTGGGAAGAGACAATACAAAAACTTGAAACTGGAAGCTCATATTTATGAATATGGATAGCAAGATACAAGCAGTGAAAATATTTTTAGTCTCCTTAGTTTTATATAAAGGTCATGCATATTTTTATTAATCAAAGGAGAAGCTGTGGACAACAATTAAAAAAAAAAAACAGTTGAAGGAATTTATCTGGGAGAGGATGAGGGCAAAGTTCAAGTGAGAGAAGTTAATCCTTCCAACAGAAACAGGCAGTTTAAGATTACCTGATTTGAAATTATATTTTAGAGCTATACAGCTAAGGCCCATATACATAACACAAGCAGAAAGTGATAATTTAAAGTGGAAAGGGGTGATGATGAAGCAGAAGGAATTCTTTGGCAGCAAAGTACAAAAAGCACAGATAGTTCCTGCACTACATATCAGTATTACTAATAAGATCAAAAAGAATAAAAGGCTTTAGTAAACACAAGGACACACAGTTGCACAAAGAAAAACAAGTTGTGTGAGAACATTCACAAGTTTAGTCTATTCTTTTAATTACTTGCATGCTTTTAATTATCAACATGAGCAATGGAACCATAGATTTTCTGATAACTTCTGCATAGATAACAGTGTCACAAAAGGAAATAGATTGCCTAAACAAATGTATACAATTCTGACTAAGAAAATATTAAACTTTTCATCCTTTGTAACAGACACTTAGGCTCTTCTTTTCTTTTCACTCGCTTCATGTTTAATAGTGTAGTGAATCGCCCAAACTATGTTTACTTCTACATGTTGTGTTTCTGGGGTTCATCCAAACTTACAGCCTTTGCAGGACATCAGTTGGAGATAATCATTTTCCATGCATGTTTCCCTCATGATAGCATATTGTGCCTACAGAGGTAAGTATTTAAGGTCCTAAGATCCTAAATTCAGCATCTGTTTCAACTCAATTTAGCTTCAGGATTTTGGGACTCCTGAGTCAGCCATTCCAATGGCATCACATAAAAGACTTCGCATGAGGATGTTACAAAGGAGGATATGGGTTCAGTGGTCCTGGGACTCAAACCCCTAGATATGAATCTCCCAAGTATCTACTTCAAATCACAGAAAAAAAAAAAGATGGCTACAGCTCCAACCAGATGCCAGATGAATGTACACCATTTTATTTATATATATATATATATATATATATATATATATTTATAAATTTATTTATATATATATATATATATAATATATATATATATATATATATATATATATATTAATATATTAATAATATTATATATATATAATTTATTTATTTATATATATATTTTTTTCATCAGCTCAATATACACTGGATGAAAAAACATTAAAAAGTGTTTTTGCAAGGTGGTAAGTCCACCCTCCACCCCCACCTCTTACTAATATATACCAACTCTACAGTCACACAGTTGTGGGGAAGCAATAAAATCCCCAAAAAAGTGCACAAAAATGTGTCAGAACTGATTCCCTATGCAATACATCAATTGGGACATTCCATATTGGCAAAATGACAACTCTCCAGTTTGAAATTAACCAATTTATAATCATCCAAGGATGGAACAATCCCCTCCAAAGCTTGGACATAACATTTGCTGTGGCTATAAGGAAAGCAGCACTATCCCGTAGAGGTGGATGGTATCAAACAATTTTACCACAGGAAAGGAAAGTCTTCCAGTTGCACTCTCCATAGGTATCAAAACAGTCACTACAAATGTGTCTACCATACAGTGGGGTGGGTGTGGGGGGGTGCATTATAATGGGCAGACCATTCAAGATCTTTGGATGCCCCATGAGTCCATCCTCCTTATTAAAGTGCTGGAGATGCAAGCAGGCCTTCTTGCTTGACTTACCTGTCTTTGAGGACTCTTTTTTTTTTTTTTTTTTTTTTAACATAATTGTCATACACTTCAATAACATAACAGCGTGGTAGAAGAAGGAGACTCGATCCTACCCCAATAATGAGATGCTACGAGAGTCTGACAGTGGGTCACATAGTCCCACTGATTCCAAGTGGCAAATCATATTCCATGAGAAGCCAGCTTTCTGTCAGACAGACTGTCACTGTCTAATGATGCCCTATGAATGGCCTTCAGCCACAATGTAACTCACAAAATTATTCCATCTATCAGGCAAGTTTTAGTGCAACCTGTTTACATCCCTGACCATACATCTCAAATATCCAGATTTCTGCCTCAAAGTTTTGGTCTGTTCTTCATTAAATATTTGTTTTTCGGACAAATCATTGAGGAATGAAGTCAACATATAATGACAGGCATTTGAGGCTTAGACTTCATACTCTTCAGAAAACTCATGCTGATTCAAAACCTATTATTCTATCAACATTTTTATAATGGCAATATTTAAAAATTGTCTCAATTTATGGGTCTTTGTCACCAAATGATTTATGGCTTTGACCAGATTTGTTGTTCTAAGAGACTGAGAGGTAGGTCCCTGACCAGTGCTAAATGCAGCAACTACTACTCTCTTATTCCTTCCCTGAAGGCCACCCAAAGGATGCTCTCAATCATAAATGGTTCTTTGGACTCACATGGACTCCATTAAGCTCTAACCTCACTTCCTTTGATGGTGAGGTTTATTTTTGTTTTATTTCATTTATTTATCAGTTTGTTAACTGGGATTATGCACCAATTCACATTGATTCACTTCGGCCACAACACAGCAGCAAAAATGTACACAGCAAGCACAAGCAATGATTACGGAAAAACTATAAAGTTCAAAAATAAAATTTTCAGGGATATTAAAGGCACTGAATCACTGAATTATAGAAAATGTCACAACAGAGATAAAAGACATGAGTAACAAATAACAAATGTTAAATTATAAAGTTTTTTCATGCCACAGAAAAGCTGACTTTACAAAACAAAAGTCCTCCTAACACCACCCTCCCATTGGCTTTGGCAGACATGGTTTTCCCTATTATATGTCAACTTCTTTGAGAAGCCCTTATGGTTGTACTTCCAGCAAGACCCTTTTACCCATCCTTCAGCAAGCCTGATCTGGACATTAAATCCCTCACAGTTTAATTTATTCAGTTGCACTGGCTGCCATTAATTTCTCATTGTTTGGCTGAGTCACACAGATTCTCACACCTTTCCAAAGGCCATCTGCTGGCAAGACAAACAAGGAAAAATGGATCTGATTCTCTGTGGCCAACAGATAGAGTCTTTGTTCCATGTTTTACTTCAATACCCCAGTGGCCTAATGGATAAGGTATTGGTCTCGTAATCCAGGAGTCCAGAATCCTCCTCCAAGGACTGTGGGTTCGAGTCCAATCTTGGGTGGCATAATTTGACACAAATAGAGCTTTTTTTAAGGGGATTTAGCTCAAATGGTAACGTGTGCTTTGCGTGTAGGTAATAAAGGGATCAATGCCCACATGTGTGGATGGGCGTAATAGTTAAGGTGTTTACCTCACAGATAAAAGTTACAGGGTTTGATTTTCATCTTTGAGGGAAAATGGCTAGGCTTAAAATGGTCCACAAGGGCAGCTAGCCTAGCACTTGTCTGTGAACCTATGCAGCTATAAACCTTTTGAAATTTTTAATTCTCGACCTATGTTACACCAACAGCAAAGTCCATCTCATAGCTGGACTTCCGCTTTGGGCTAGGCTTTTAATCTTTGGCTTCACTCAATGAATGTTATGCCTTTTGTAAAGCTACTTTTCTTCTCACATTACACTAACAAATCCTACTGTGGTACTGGATACAGAATTTCAGATTGGAGTACTTTAAACTAGCTCCATTTGAATCAGCCTGTTCAACTCAAAGAACCTATGTTTGAAAGCACACTTTCTGGTAGCAGTAAAGTCTGCCAGGAGAATTTCTGAGATTCATGCTCTCTTAGTTAATTTGTCATATCCAGTCTTTCACAAAGACAGGGCAGCACTTAGATGCAACCCTTCTTTCATGACCCAAATGACCACAGAAACAAACCTACAGAAGATTTTTTTTTAGTTTACCAGTCATCCTTCCTGACCATTCTTGCATAATATATAACACCTGCTACATCGTGTAGACTTGCACTGTCAGCTCAGATTTTACACTGACAGAATTGAAACATATACAAGATTAACCAAACATGGTTTAATCCTAAAATGAAGTTAGGACAGAAATCCTGCAAGCTTACACTAAGTGGTTGTTTAGCTACATACAGCTTTGCTATATAAAATTTAGGAAGCCTCACTATGCACACCTTAACATCATTTCACTTAAAAAATATTCTACTAAAGAAGTAGCACCCTCAACATCCTTTTGTAAGCATCCATCCTTAGATGCCATTAATGCAGCATCTATAGTGGATATAAAAAGTGTACACACCCCTGTTAAAATGCTAGAATTTTGTGATATAAAAAAATAAGACCACAATAAATAATTTCAAAACTTTTCCCACCTTTAATGTGACCTATAACCTGCACAATTCAATTGAAAAACAAACAAATCTATTAGGGGGAAATATAAAAAATAAAAAACGTACAATAAGCTGGTTGCACAAGTGTGCATACCTTAAACTAATACTTTGTTGAGGTACCTTTTGATTTAATTACAGCATTCAGTCTTCTTGGGTACACACCCGCCATCAATTAAAGACACTCTGATTAACCACAAATAAAGTTCAGCTGTCCTAGTAAGATTTTCCTGACATTTGCTGAGTTGCCTGCTACAGCAAAAGTCATGGTTCACAGAGAGCTTACAAAGCGTCAAAGGGATCTCATTGCTGAAAAGAATCAGTCAGGAGAAGGATACAAAAAAACTTCCACAGCGTTGGATATACCATGGAACACAGTGAAGACAGTCATCAAAAAGTGGAGAAAATATGGGACAACAGTGATGTTGCAAAGAACTGGATGTCCCTCCAAAATTGATGAAAAGAGAAGATGAAAAGTGGTCAGGGAGACTGTCAGGAGACCTACAGTAACACTGAAGGAGCTGCAGGAATTTCTGGCAAGTACTGGTTGTGTACTACATGTGACAACAATCTCCCGTATTCTCCATATGTCTGGATTATGGGGTAGGGTTGGAAGATGGAAGCCTTTTCTTACACAGAAAACATCCAGGCCCGACTAAAATTTGCAAGTCTCCCAAAAAACATGTGGGAAAATGTGTTATGGTCTGATGAGACAAAGGTTGAACTTTTTGGCCACAATTCCAAAAGGTATGTTTGGCACAAAAACAACACTTCAGCTGAAGATGAAGAGGAATTTCACCTTTCATCATGACAATGACCCCAAGCTTACATTCAAATCAACAAAAGAATGGCTTTACCTGAAGAAAATTTAAGTTTTGGAATGGCCCAGCCAGAGCCCAGACCTAACTCCAATAGAAAATCTGTGGGATGACCTGAAGAGGGCTGTGCACAACAGATGCCCTTGCAATCTGACAGATTTGGAGCACTTTTGCAAGGAACAGTGGGCAAATATTGCCAAGTCAAGATGTGCCATGCTGATAGACTCCTACCCAAGAAGGCTGAATGTTTTAATTAAATCAAAAGGTGCTTTGACAAAGGATTAGTTTAAGGGTGTGTACACTTTTGCAACCAGCCTATTGTATGTTATTTATTTTTTATATTTTCCCCCTAACAGATTTGTTTTTCAATTTAATTGTACACTTTATAGGTCACATTAAATGATTTATTGTGGTCTCATTTTTTTTATATCACAAAAACCTGGCATTTTAACAGGGGTGTGTACACTTTTTATATCCACTGTACCTAGTCTTCCTCAAATGCCTGCTTTCACAAGACACTAATCACTAGCCATGACGCACAGGCCCAAGACTTGCTATTGGGCTAGTGTAATCTGATGGAGGTTCCCTTGGGATGACCACCCTAGAGACTTTACAGAACCCTTGGGATTTGCTAAAGACTATGTCCTGTCCTTATGGGGGATGGACCTCATCTTTTCAGATAAAAAAATTATGTGTTTACCATAATAATATACATACAAGAGATAGGTCCGTCCTCAGTAACCCACCCTCACTATATTACCCGCTTTTGGTGAAGCTGGCTTAAACTGTCTTTTCCTTCTCTAATACAGTTAAATTTTGCGTGTTTATCAGAAGATCTGAGTGACTAGCCATTGTGGTGCATGATGGGAAAGGGCAATGCTACTTAGCAGACAGGGAAAAGTTTTATCTTCAGTTCAGTCCCAATGCTGGTATTATTAGTTCTGTTGTTATGGAAGATGGCTGTACTACTTAAACTTTTATACTTTCTTGGTGAATGCAACTACCACAAAAAACAAGCTCTTCTGGGATTAAAATAAAAACATCCAAGTTAGAAGAAGCAGTTGGTTCAAACTGGGAAGGGTAGGTTGAAGTAACTCCCTCATGTGGTGAAGAGAATCCCTGAGAGGGGGCTTAAGAAGGTAAATATCTTTGAGAAAGACATTGCTTACTTTAAGGTAAAGAAGGCCAGATACATGATGTCCTTTCAGCTTAAATGTATGAAGATCCAGAAGAGTCCTACCAGATGAATGGGTTAGAAGCTTCTGGTGTGGAGATAGTTGAAGGGGAGCGTCTTCTCTAGGTGAACTTGCTGTAACATGGGAAACCAAATCTATGGTATCCAAAATAATGTTGCAAGAATAATCTTCGCTTTCAAAAGTTTTGTCTCCTAAACAAACTTGACCATAAGAATAAATGAGGGAAAAGTGTACAGAAGATCCAGAAGCAGGTCACTCCATGCCATCTGAGCTCTGCCATTTTGTGAAAGAATCAGGAAAAATACTAATGACACTTAATGCTGGATGGGAAATCATGGCAGTTACACACTGCACATTCTCATTTCTTGAAAAAGTTCCTGACTGTTTACAACTTAGTGATCATTTGTAGATACAGGACATCAGTAAATAATGGAATAATGGTTCAGTTTGTCCATTAAGACACTGGTTTCCCTGAGATGTGAACTGCTAAGAGGAAGCAAATGCATCTGAAACCCCGCTGCATAAGGTACAGGATTGTGCCCCCCCCCATGTGCAGTTATACAAGTCAACTTGTCTGAATGACTGGGGATATATCCTTTGGAGAGAAACTGCTGTAAGGCTAAGACAGCAAGAAGCACTACTCTTACCTCATGTTCAAAGATATGCAAGTGAGATTCCTAATCAGACCACAGTTTTGTACCATATGTTTCCTGAAGTACCTCCCCCAACACCAGAAGGTTACTCAGTCTGTCATATGGACCACCAGTGTCCCTGGAATACTCATGAATTTTGCAGATTTCTTGACAATTTTTATCTCTGCAGCCAAGTTACTCTTCTTTTGAGACAAATGACTAAAGTCCACTGGAGAACTTTCATACGATACCTGCAATGGGGTGCCATGAGAATGTTTGATATCATCATTTCCAGGGTTCATAGACACAAATTGTTCATGTGAAACTACTCAAATGAAAAAAGGAAAATCACCATTAATATATCCTGTATGTTTTTTTAGAGGTAAAGATGCCTAAAATCTTGGTATCTAAGGAACAGCTTATTAAATTTGACACCTGCATTGAGAAGGGCTGAGACTCTGCAAAGTTTGGTATCACTCTTAAAAAAAATTAAAAAAAATTGTGTGTGGGAAACATATTCCCTCTGTAAATCAAGACAGTCACTCAATACAGCCACCAGAAGATATTCAATGAGGTAACGGAAGACTCTGATGATGGACAGTCTGAGGTAACTGCCCTTCAGAAACACCTCAGAATCTGAGAGGAGTCTAAAGGAAAGGGTCCAAAACTGACTATACTACTCAGAAACAGCTCCTCGTGGTCCTGCAGTGTGGTGCTAGCAGCAGAGAACTGAGAAAAGCGACTACTTTCCTGATCTAAGTATTTTTTGCTGTTTTTACCTGAGCGACCTTCCTTTTCTTACTTTGAACAAGTTTAAACTGCTTTATTACCTGTTTTTTGCATTGTAAATTATCTGCACTTAAAGTTGCATTTGGTCGAAAGTTTGTTGTTTAATTTAACTGTTGAGGCTACCCACTAAAGTGAGCTAGCCTGTGTAAGTGATTTATTACTGTTTTTCCTGCATTTCTGTGTACTTTTTAACCTAAAAAACAAAAAAAATCCTTGTTTTCCCGCCTTTCTCGACTAGTTTAGACCAGTATACAGGCTTTGCTGTATTCTGGACTGTGGTGTAGTTCCTGTGTTGTCCATTGCCTTACTTGGATAGAAGGAAGTTTCTTTGCTCACCAGTGGGAGTGGGGAGCCTTGAGCAGCCTATCTGTCCCTGAAGGAGTGACCTCAGCACAAGAGCTTGTAGTAATTGGTCGTTTTGGACCATTTCCAGCTCTTTTGAAGTTCCCTGTTTAAAATCCGCGTTTATGCTTTGCGATTGTGTGCATAGCGCAGCGCCGGTTAAACAGGCTTAAACTATTCCTGGCTCCGCCAAGTCTGCACTTCAATTTTTCCTTTAAGAAAGCTCTACTTTCAACTAAGTCAGTCTATTCGCTTTATCATAAGCCTAGCACTTGCTCCTAAAAACTTTCTTTTAAGTGAAGCACCCTTAAACTAATGTAAGCACTACATCCACCTACAACCCGTGCTAATACCTACTTCCCTTCAAAGTCCTCTCTCTGACCCAGTTACACATCACCCCCTTATACTATTCTGGCATGTCGAGTGGTATATTACTGATGTCCTCTCCAGTTCAGCTGGTTAATCTGGGAATCCTGAGACAATGTTACAATTGTCTCATGTACACAGACAACCCTCTCCTCCTCCCAACAAACACAAACACATGTGAGAGATACAACCATATAGTCAAACTGGAGGCTGAACTCTCTCAACACAGGACTAGCAAGACCAGACAGGAGGAGAAGGTAACCACACACACAACAAACCCAGTCTCACATAAACCAACCACAACTGCAAACCAAACACATAGTAACACAAAGACATACTCGGAGGCTCTAATAAAAAACTTACCGAAACAACAGAGGCTCCCAAAGCAGACATCCAAGAAAACACCACCTCAAAACTCTGCACAGACAACATATAGTACACAAAGTCAGTGTGCCAAACAATCACAGCCCTTAAGGCGAAACACCATGCCTGATACACTAGTAATAGGTGACTCTATAGTCAGACACACTGACGTCCCACTTACCAGGCTGAACAAAGAGAGGGTAACGGTGAGCTGCCTGTCGGGAGCTAGGATCCGCCACATAACACAAGCACTCAGGTCACTCCAAAGCAAGTACAAATATGACTCCGTCATTGTCCATGCCGGCGTGAATGACCTGAGACGTACCTCCTTGGACTACATGAAAAGAGACAGAGGAGCTCTCTGATTATGTAGCCCAGGCCGGTATGATCCTGACCCTGAGCAGCATCTTGCCCTCACCAAGAATGATGCCACAATACAAAGACAAGATGATCAGCTTTAATAATTGGCTCAATTACTGGTGTCATTCTAGGGGGATCGAATGTCTGTCTGCTTGGGATGACATGCTGGACAAGCCACGCTGCTTCGCAAGGGACGGCTTGCACCTGTCACCACTGGGCTTCCGGATATTGGCTAAGGCTCTTGCCACCCCCATAGTGCCTTTTTTAGGCAAGGCTCAAAAGACAAACCCACCACCTTAGAAAACAATAAAGGAAAAAAACTAAGGGTAATGCTGCTCAACTCCAGAAGTCTAAATCTGAAGATGCAGGCTCTCGAAGCACTCCTCAGTATGGAGAGCATCGATGTCTGTGCAGTAACTGAAACCTGGTTCAAGGCTCCTGAGAGCACCCCAGCCCTACCAGGTTATACCTCGTATCATGCATTTCAGCCCCAAAACCTGGGCCGAACCACAAAAGGAGGGGGTGTGTCCATATTCATTAAAGACACCCACACCTCCAGGTTAGTGGCAATGCACGAAGCATCGGAGACCATCCATTTGCAACTAACCATAGGCAAAACTGCTATACAACTTGTAGCATGCTACAGACCACCCTCGCAATCTCAGGAACTCCATTCAGCCTTCCTGAAGACACTGGAGGATATATGAATGTTTCACCAAATACCATCATATTGGGAGACTTCAACTACCCAAACATAGACTGGGTGCATTACTCAAGCCCCAACACCCTCGCCCAAAGGTTCCTGGAATTCATCAACTCAAATGCGATGGAACAACTAGTCACCTCCCCCACAAGGGGAAATAATATACTTGACCTGATCATCACAAACATGGGGACAAAATGCTCAACACCGGAAGTATACCCCTCACTAGTGAGATCAGACCATAAACTAATAACCCTAGATATTCATATCCCACCTCCAACCCCAGCACAAAAGACCACAGTGAGAAACTATATGTTTTTTATTTAATTACAATGGAATCAATCATGCATATTTTTGGTTTTGTATACATTTTTAACTTCAATTTTGAACATGTACCTATAAGTACTATATTTAGAAATGAGTCTGTTTCTTTATATGGTTCATTGTATTAATTGCTTGTTTTTAAATGGATTGACAATCAAATTGCTAATTGGATAGTGTATATAAGTTGGCAATTAATTTTATTTGTTGTATTGATTCTGATGAAGACCTTGTTATTCTATCATATCGTGTTACAAGAATAAATTCTCTTGAGTTTCCAGCTGTGTTGCGGGCTTCCCTTGTGGTTGTTTGGGCAATTTTTCACGTTTACTAGTGACTTATTATTGCCTTCATCTTCTTTTTGGTACAGTGAGAAACTTCTCAAAAGCCAACTTTACACTCCTTAGGACTGAAATGGTATCCTTCAAGCCCCCTGGGCCAGTGGAAACCACATCCCACACTGCTGAATCCTTCACAAATGCTTTCTACGGGCATCTCCAAGAATGCATGGATTATGCAATCCCAAATAAAACCAAGACCCTTTCCACCAAAGGCAGGCATCCTATCTGGCGGACCCCAGCCATAAACAAACTTTATAACAAGAGAAGGAAGCTACTGCAAGACAGAGCAAAATCCCATAAAGGGAAGGCATCCCTGATCAGCACTAGCAAAAAACTACATTCGCTAATAAAATCATCAAAGGCCAACTTTGAGAGAAAAATCACTAAGGACACTAAAGATAATCAAAAGGCCTTCTTCTGTTATGTTAGAAACCTGGGCGGAAACCCTCAGATATGCGCAGAGTTAGTTCATAACGGCAAAAAATACACTGAACCCCCAGATATTGCCAACATACTGGCAGACAGGTTCAGTGCAAATTTCTCCCTTCCCTCTCCCCCAAAAGACAAAATAAATATCTCAGCTGAACGCAACCTCCCTGAAATCTCAGATGTCCAGGTGAGAGCTGCCCTCAGCAAAGCTAAAAATACAGCATCCATGGGACCTGACGGTGTCCCGGGTTGCGTGCTACGTGAGCTCCTAGAGGAGCTAAACCCGCACATAAGAACGCCGTTTAATCTTAGCCTTGCTACAGGATACATCCCTGAACACTGGCGTACAGCTACAGTGGTCCCACTCCACAAAGGTGGCACCTCTACAGACCCTGGAAACTACCGCCCCATAAGCTTGACCAACCTGGTCTGCAAAACTATGGAAAGGATCATTATGGAACTCATAAACAAAGACATCGGGGACCTACAGACAATTGACCCTACCCAGTTCGGCTTTGTAAAAGGCAGATCCTGTCTTTTAAACCTGGTTGACTTTTTTGAAACAGTCACTAGAGCCATCAATGAAGGCAAAGCAGTTCATACAGCCTACCTGGATCTGGAAAAAGCCTTCGACACAATACCCCACTCAGGCATCACAGACAAGCTCAACAGCTTAAATGTAAACCAGTTTGTCACAAGATGGGTTGCAAACTGGCTAAAGGACAGAACCCACAGTCAGAATAACTGGAGCTATGTCAGACTCTAAGCCAGTCACAAGTGGAGTCCCACAGGGCTCTGTCTTGGGACCCCTCTTGTTCAGCATTTATTTCTCAGATGTGCAGGCAAACATAGGGGGATTGTGGCTGACAAAGTTCGCAGACGACTGCAAACTAGGCAAAATAGTCGACACACCAGCTGACACATGCATCCTCCAGAAGGACCTCACAGAAACAGACGACTGGTGCCAGAGTCATGGCCTTAAACTAAATGCCAAAAAATGTATAGTCATCCCCTTTGGAAAAAACAAAGTACCCACAAATTACCGCATAGGTGGTAATCCATTAAGTACGGAAAAAGTAATCAGAGACCTGGGGACCCAAGTTGACAGTGACCTCTCATTTGACACCCACATCGCCAAAGTGGTTAGAAAGACCTTTTACCTTGCCCACCTTATCATGAAGGGATTCACATCCAGATCAAATGATGTCATTGTACCCTTATATTCCTCCCTTATCAGGCCTATGATTGAGTACAATGCCCCATTTGGTATGTACCTCACCCGGCACCTGCAGCAGCTGGAGAGACCCCAAAAGTACCTTACCAAGAGGATCAAGGGTCTCCAGCATATGTCATATGCTGCCAGACTGAAAAATCTCCAGCTCTATTCAGTAGCATACCGCCTGCTCAGAGGTGATCTGTGCCTTACGTACAAGGCCATGTCCAATTCAGAATTAATGGACATGCTCCACCTCAAAAAATCCAAATCCATCAGAGCCACGACAGCTAAAGATCTAAACCTCAGCACAAATATGAATAGGACATGCTGGAGGGACAGATTCATAACCCAGAGGCTTCCCGCACTCTGGAACAGGATACCTGTCCATGTTAGGCAGAGCTCCTCCCTGACTCTCTTCAAGAGAAATCTGGACGAATGGATGGGTGATCGTAGGTTTACCCCGGAGGTCATCTCTGTGTCATTGCTAGATACAGGCACAGTAAACTAAATTTTATTTAAATTGTACACTTTTGTATCATTACATGGGGTGACAAAAGCCACATACACTTTGGCTAGGCTTATAAATGCCCTAGGGCAGATCGCCTAGTACTATACTATGAAACTATGAATGTCTTCTATTCAGAAAAAAGGAATCTTCCTGAGTGCATTGAAATCTTTATATGAAAGTTTTTCCTGGGCCTCTACTGAATAAGGCCACCTTTGCCCAGTCATACTTTTCTGGTAAACAAATATCAATGAACAAACAACAATAAATGTAAGTAAGCATCTGAACATCTAAAGACCACAGCCAATCTCTGCTGGACAGGCAGTGATGGACTGGCAGAAAGGTGGCTACAAAGAAGAGGTCTCTTTAAATAAACGTTTACTCTGCCCAAGTTTGGAACTGGCCTGGGGTCTGTTGTGCTTTTTTCATTAACAAAGAGGATCTTGAATAATACTAGAGTCCTCAATGGTCTGCAGTGACTCCATAGACTGTTTTTTTTTGTAAGAAGTTTTTGCATCTCCTTTCTTGCTTGATGTTTTTGGCAGTGTGGTTCATCTGACAACTGCAGAGAATGGGGCACTGTAGGGAACAAAAGGATAAATGATACAGTATCGTCTACGACTGTTCTTGTCCATGCCTCCTCGGTTATGATGGACCACGCTGGAGAATGAAGGGGGAAATCTCCCTCTTTACACTTCCCCAGAAAGGCAATTGGAAAATGAGTCAAACTGATCAATCCTGAAAACACCAAGGACCAATAAATATGAAGCAGTGACATTGTTGGACACCAGCATGGTAGGACTGCTGAGATCTGCCTGTTTCTACTACTTAAATTGTCAGTTACAGTGGAACTATGGCCTCTGCATTCTAGAACAAAGAATGCTACAAAAAATTCAACTAACTTTTTCAGCTGACAAGGTCTTCCCTTTCCCTTCCACACTATTCAAACAGGTTCAACCAGTCCGGATGCCAGTTGCTGGGGTCTCATATGTTTGCTGCTATCAGCTTATTTAGGAATGAGCTATTCAACAAAGTCGATCTTAAGAAAAATGGTATAGCAGTGCTTTTCTAGAAAGAGGGCTGAGACCCCCCACCCCTGCACTTGCACATATGAAGGGTAAAAATGAAGGGAGAATCAAGCAGAGGAACACAAGACAAAAAGGTATAGCTGTGTCATGAAAGGGTATAGTTGTGTCATGATAGAGTTCTAGTATGGGTAAAGACATCCACTGTGACAGGAAGACGAAGCAATAAAGAATTTTCCCCACTAGTAAAGGGATACTGGAACACCAGTAAAATGTGAATGTCGGTTGAACTGGCACCTGAGAGGAGAGACAGACACATGTACTATTGATGTCTGAGGCAGTGAAAAGCATAGAGCAACTGTATGGAAATGTGGCACGTCTAAAGATGTCTGCTGAACAGGTACCAGTAAAACTAATTCTAGGTAGCTTGACATCTGACTGGTTAGTGTCAGGGCAGATGTCTGCTGGAGAGATGATGAGCAGACCAAAGTTTGAACTGGCTGTATTAGGTTCCATTGCAATCAAAATGGAAAGTCTGAATTTCATTCTGACATGTACCCCACAGTTTAACTGTCTCAGAGACTCCATGTTGCTTCTCTGAGACTTCAAGTGCATTATGAGCGGAGCAAGTACACTGACATACTCATTTCATTCTGGCATCAATGCATACTAGGAAAGGTAGGGCTTAAAGAAGAAAAAAATCATTTCTGTCACAGTGCTGGTGCTGAAAGGATCTCATCTCAGCAACAGTTGAGCATGTATTGTTAAAATTCAGAAACTGAAAGACCCTTGAAAAGCCACCACAGGAAGAGGCCAAAACATCTGTCACAGGAGACACAAGGGGGCAGCTGGACCTCCCCAAAAAAGTCATGACCCAGGCCAAAGGCAAATACACAAACATTCACAATAGAGGGAACCATTTTACAGAGACAGTAGATCAGAAAATAGTACAGACAGTAAAAAATGTGTATTTAAATACTCTCCTGCAGCAAAATAGGTTTAAGCAATAAGTCATGTCTTAGTGTAGGTAATGATGGAATTAACCCATGAGTGGTGGTGTTAGGTCATGACAGCAAAGCAGTTGAAAACTACTGACATTTAAGTCTGACCTCATCTGAGGCTTCCGCTTTCTCTGACTTAATTTTCCTTAGTGCTGTTTTTATTTCTTCTAGGGTGAGCTCCCCTTTTATCATCATAGGGTGTGACAGGAGCAGTATAGCTTCTGTGGGGGTTTCTATATTCAGAAGCTGCTGGAATTAGTCTTTCCATTTGCCTTTGATGTTCTTTGGACCAGTAAGCAAGTTGCTGCTGGCATCCCTTATGAAATGTGTCTTAAGGGATCTTTTTCTATCTTTCTGTCTTTCACTTGCAACCTGATAAGAGTTTCTTTGTGCCATTTACTTGTTAGCCTGCTCCTTCTTTTCCATTTCCCACTTTTCCCGCACTCCTTTCTTTTGATGACTTCTTGGACTTCTGTATTCCACCACCAGCTTTCCTTATATTTCTAGACCTAGTTTGGCCTCATATCTGTTTTATAGCCCTCATACAAGCTTTTCTGAGGTGTTGCCATTCTTCTTCAACTGTACATATTTCCTCTTCTTCTAGAGGTGCTACGGCTTCAGTATTTCCTTAAATTATTTTGCTTTCTCTCCCATCAACTTCCAGGTCTTCAGCATAGTCTCTGTTGATCTTAAAGCCTTTTCCGAACACTGCTTACAGCTGATTGTGGCAATCAGTGGTTTAAGCTGTGGGTCGACTGTTTCACTTGGGATGACTTTGCAATCAATGATTTTACCCCAGTGTCCTTTCCTAACTAGGAGGAAGTACACCTGATTAGCACGGTGGTCACTCTTGTATGTGATCTTGCGTTTGTCTTGCTGAAACCATGTGCTGGCCATCAACAAGCCATTTGCCAGACAGAAGTCTAGAAAGACCACTCCTCCTTTATTTTTGTTACTCCACCCATGTGGGACCAGGCAGTTCTCATATCCTGTTATGTCTGTCCAGATATCTGCATTCAGGTCCTCCATTATCAACACCAACTCATGTTGTCTTGCTTTATCCAGTAGGTCCTGTAATTGCTGACTGAGGCATTCTTTTCCTTGCTATCACAACCCCACTGTTGGGCATAGGCAGGGATTATGAATACTGCCCTTTCCTTACACTGGAGTCTGATTGCCATGAGTCTGTCATTAATTCTGATAATATCCTTCACCATAATTCCCACACCATTTCTAGTATGCCTTCCTCATGCTTAGTAGATTCTGGATCCTAAACCAAGTGTTTTAAGTGACACTACAAAAGGTTTAGAAGGAAAAGACTGATTTTTTTTGATTAACAAAGTTGTGCTACAGGGCAGATATATCAGAAGTACAAAAGATATAAGGAAACCTTGTAAAACTGAAAAAATATTTAAGACACAGACAGCTTAATGATGCAAAAATCAGCAAAACAAAAACTGAACGTAAAACTGCAATATCCATAACAAAAGGGGAAAAGGACCCAAAGTAGTCATGGTGAGTGACTGAAAAGTAAGCAAGCAATGAGAGGCAACAGGAATGAAAGCTGATCGCACAGAAGCAGGCAAAAAAGGCATCATAAGAAGAAAACAACAGATTATATAACAAAAGGAAGAAACTGTCCAAAAGCAAGAGGGATATCACTCTGCAGAGGAAGAGTTACTTCCTAAGCCTAAACAGGAAATTCAGAAATCTTGTAAAGTCTTCTAAAGCAAATTACAAAACTAAAATCGCATCACTAGCCAAGGATAATCGTAAGGCATTCTTTACATCCGAAGTCTAAATGGAAATGATCAGCTATGTGTTGAACTGATTGTAAATGGGATCACTCATACTGCACAGGAAGATACTGCCAACCTGCTAGCTGAAAGATTTAGTGCAAATTTCACCCCCCTATCCCCACCTACCATATCCCAAAGCATACCTGACACCAGTCCTCTGCCTAGCATCTCTAGAGAACAGGTCATCTCTGCACTCACCAAGACAAAAAACAGCCTCAGTTAAACCAGGTAACATCCCAGGTTGTTTACTAAACAATCTAAAACAAGAACTAGCGGACCCACTTGGTGTTCTCTTTAATAATAGCTTGAGAACTGGCTATATGCCTGCAGAATGGAGAACAACAGTAATCTACCTATGCAAAGAGGGGCCATCAATTGACTCTGGGAACTACAGACCCATAAGTCTAACCAGCCTCATCTGCAAGGCCATGGAAAGAATTATCATGGAACTTATCAACAAGGACATAGGAGACCTCCAAATGTTGGACCCAGCCCAGTTTGGCTTCATTAAGGGTAGGTCATGCTTATTAAACCTGATAGACTTCTTTGAAAATGTCAGCAAAGCCATGGACAAACGTAAGACAATGCACACAGCCTATCTCGACCTTGCCAAGGCTTTTGACACAATTCCCCGCTCTGGCACATTGAGAAACTCTCCCAGACAGTGACTAACCCTTACATTACTACATGGGTAGCCAACTGGCTCAATGACAGAATACACACTGTCAAAACTGGTGACTCCACCTCCACTAATAGACCGGTCACCAGTGGAGAACCACAGGGGTCTGTGCTAGGCCCCTTTCTGTTCGGCATCTATTTCTCAGACGTCCAGGCCAAAGTAGACAGTCTTTGACTCACCAAGTTGCAAACTGGCAGCAATCACTGAGTACCCCATTGATGTCAACATATTACAAGAAGGGCTAACACAAACAAATGATTGGTGCAAAAGCCATGGTCTCAAACTAAATGCAAAAAAAATGCATTATTATTCCCTTTGGCAAAACGGAATCCTCTACAAATTACAATTTTGACAGCACCCTCCTGAGTTCCAGCCTAGTGGTGTGAGACTTGGGAGCACAGGCTGATAGCAAGCTGAACTTTGACCACCAAGTTTCCACAGTGGTAAGGAAAGCCTTCTATGTAATGCACCTCATAAGCAAGGGCATAGCATCCAGGTCAAGGGATGTTATAACTTCACTGTACTCAACTCTCATTAGACCACTAACTGAGTATAATGCACCCTTTTGCATGTATCTCACCAGACTCCTGCAGCAGCTGAAGAGACCGCAGAGGTTCCTCACTAAGAAAATACAGGGACTCCAAATCATGACATACATGGACAGGCTGAAAGCCCTTTCGCTTTAATCTGTATCTCACAGGCTGCTGAGAGGTGACTAGTGCCTGGCCTATAGGGCAATCTCTAACCCTGCCCTAATGGAAATATTGCACATCTACAAGTCAAATGGCTCAAGAGTCACTCACTCTAGAGATCTCAACCTAGCTTGTGACATTAACTGCCGCTTTTCTGTAATATACTCCCTATTCACATAAAACAGAGCTCCTCACTAACCCTATTCAAACGCAACCTAGATAATTGGATGATAGAATGCAAATTCGCCCCTGGGGTGGCACCCTTGTCCCTCATGGACAGGGGTAGCCAATGTTAATCACAGACCGACTCTGTTCATAAATTTGTTCCTAACTACCCAAAAATGACAAATGGGGATACTTTGGATTAATGTGGCTAGGCTTGTAAAGGCTCTAGGGATGTTATCCTAGTAACCTTCTATGAACCTATGAAAACACAGCCACTGTACTTTATTTCTGAACAGTCTCTGTTATATTATTCATGCCTATGGTGCCTTTTTTGACATCACAACTTTGTCTGGAGCAGCCTGCAGGACAACTTAAAAAAGTGACTTGCCAATTAAAGATAATTAACATTTGAAAGAGCAAGGTGTGGGACACAAATTGAGACTAGGACTGTTTGTCTAGGATGCACTGCAACACCCATATTAACCACTGTTCATCACTTATCATTACTCTTCACATTTATATTCATACTTTCATATCTAAGTGAGCTACGTGTTCCAGACAGATGCCACACATTGTGGTGGGAAGTAGAATATGCCATCATGCTTGAAGCAAAATGCACTACAAAGGACATGTAGCTATTTGTTTGTTAGTCACTACAAAAAAAAATGACAGTATTTAGATATTTATTTGATTTTATACTTTATTTATATGCATTTGTTAACTAAGATACAGGACTAATTCACATAGTCCTTTTCCAGACTTAGCCCAGAAACACTGTCTGGTTAAGTGACTTGCTTAGAGTCACAGAGTAGACAAACTGAGGCTGAAGAAATCAAATCCTGGACTGTAAGAAGCAGCTTAGTCACATAACCCTCTGTGCTAACTGATAATCTGACTATTACTACCAAAACAATTGCCAAACAGTACACTGCATGGTTATCAGCTGAATCTCCAGATTATGTTACAGAAAACTATTATTGATACTCGCATTTTTAAGTTGTACAGTTTTAATAAAACATGATGTTGCTGATATCATTAATCATGCAAAGAGATATATTTTCACATTTAATTGAATATCTTTAAAATACTCAAAAGGGAACGGATAAATTGAGAAAAGTTATAGCCTGTGTACACTTTGCAATAACTTGGCTGTTTCTGCAGCCATGCTAGATGATAATGTGGCATTTCGGAGGTGAGGCATTTGATAATTAGCCATGTGCTCTCCCAGAGAACTGCCTGTGGTAACGCATTTATGCAGCAGAATGATTCAAAGAATCGCTTGGCTGAATAAAGAAGCATGACTCCTTCTAGCCACTTGAGGTAATAAAAACTGCCAAAAGGTTGTGTTCGCCCATTGTGGTAGAGGTAGACACTGGGCAGTTTTGCTGTCAGACAGTATGGGGGGGGGGGGGTTTACAAGGGCATATTTTAGGGGCTGCATGTGTGACTTTCGGCTTGCCTTAGTGGTCACAGCTGAGAGGACTAGTGACGGGTCAGGTGTGTGTGTATGGGTGTTTGTGTCCATAAGTATGATCAGGTGGGGAAGGGGCTCTGTGTGTGTGTGTGTGTGTGTGTGTGTGTGTGTGTGTGTGTATGTGAGTGTATGGGTGCGCACGTGCGCGCTTGTTTGTGGGTAGGCAGACTGGGGTGGCTGCCACACCTCCACATACCCAAAAACTAAAGAGCAAAGCCTGCAATATTGGTTCAGGAGGAACACTAGCCATCAGGGATAACTTAGATCATCATGCCTTAAAAGCACTTAAAAGCAGGGGAACCACTAGACGTCGGGGAATAACTCCCTCCTCATGCCTAAACAGCAAATAAAGTTAACACTGATAAAGGGGGGCCCATTAGGCACTAGAGAGAATTCTGACAACATGAGTTGGGGGGGGACCACTAGACACAAAGTATGACTTTAAAGATGTGAGTCAAGGGACCACAAGACATCAGGGATAACTCGATGTAGGTCGGAGGGGAGACACTAGACCCCAGGGATACTCTACGTGGCATGCCTTAAAGACACTTAATAAAAAAAAAGGGCATGGAGCAGGGAACCACTAGACACTAGTACTATAATTAGTGTGCTGTAAAGGCACTAAAAAGGATTCCAAACCTGTACCATCCCACCTCCCACAGAAGATATTAGTTCTCTGCGCCACCATCACACACCAAGGATGCAATGTGAATAATAAAGAAGACAGGTGGAAGTACATTACCAGGGGAAGTCATTGAACCTTGCACCCTTGTCACAGGAAACATAAGTATTAACCTGCTAAATTAACTTTTTAAAATATATAATGTAGGCACTACTCAGTTTTAATGTCTGCAATACTATGAGAGTCAGGAGGGATAGGGACAAGGAAGATAAAAGCATACCTTTCAAACTCATTGCACAATGAATCTAGAAAAACAAAACAATGTTGGGACAAAGAGACACAAACAGAGACATATTTTAATTATTTCTCTTACAAACTTTGAAAGTCACTAGAATAACAGCTTTTGCACTAGCACACATTTACTGAAGAATATGAAGTGACTGACTAAAATCATCCATGATTTGTCAGGGCAAGAAAGGGAAGACATTGGGGAAGCTCTGACAATTACAAGGACAGGTACAGAGTATAGGTTATGGGGTGAGTATGCATGTGTGTGTGTGTGTGTGTGTGTGTGTGTGTGTGTGTGTGTGTGTGTGTGTGTGTGTGTGTGTGTGTGTGCCTGCGTGCATGTGTGCGAATGAAGGGGTGCCTGTTTTAACACAATGCATTGGTTGCCAGTGTTAGCTATAGTAAGAAGTGCTGATTAACACTTGCGGTAGTTAACGTAGACTAACAGATATGCAAATTAGCTGATAATGAGGTCTTTCTTCTTTGCAGTTAATGTGTCTCTGAATCTGACAGTACCATATCTTGGAAACAAGGCCATTTTACTGCAGCCTTTAATACAAGTGCTAAAGTTCTTTCTGAATCTTTTAAAGACTAATTGGTAGAATATTATGCAAAAAGATTTTGTGACATCTAGAAATGTTGATGCAACTCTATTGCCTCTGTTGATTTACTATCTTCAGAAAAGTAGTATCTGTAGTAGGTTCTGTTGTAAACCATGACCAGTGGTGTTAACTGGCTAACTGCTTTGTAGATAGGTAAGTATCTCAAAATATACTTTCCAGGAGTTTTGACAGAGGTAAGAGAATGATTACTGGTCTATACTTTGACAGGTTTGTGGTGAGGCCTCCACTATGCACACAAGTTAAGAAAGATTATTTCCAAACTCTAAGGACATATATTTCTTTAACTACAATATTTAGCAGTAATGAAACAGGATAGATAATGCCATTAGTTGACATACACAGGTATTCTACAAGGAGATTCTTTGAGGCTAGTAAGGTGTGTTTTAATTCTCTAAATAATTTTCAAATACAGTCTGACTACTGCAGCTAGGTTAAAACTGCCACATTTGCAGATTTCTGAGGCTGACACAGATGATAATTGCTGTAATAAACAAACTGTTGTACTGACGAACTAAGAATTTAGCTTACAAGTAATTGTAGAATTAGATTTGTCTGTGTCTGTTTTCTTAGTTTTAATGGTTTAATTATGGAGGTCCAGAATATTTTAGGGGTCCTAGTCAATTTAATTTGTAAGTTTTTTAATAATCTTTTTTTTTGGGTAGCATTAGGCTTTTGTACTGAGTTTGTAATGTTCAACAGGTTTGCAGATTTGTGAGGTCATGTCCCTTTTCCATACTATTCTTGCTTTGTCCTTAGTGTCAACTACAATTTTAGTTTCCTTAGCCATGGTACTAGTCTGCATTTTACATTTTTCTTCAAAGAAGTGCTTTTGAATTTAGTGTATTACTGAAAATATTGCTAAAGTAGTTTACAGTGTCCATCTACAGCTATGTGCTTAATTGCAGACCAATTGCTTTGAGCCAATAAATTACTGATTTTGTTAATTATAAATTGTATTTTTAACCCAGTAAAAGGAGTTAGTATCATGGATTTTTGTTCCTTTCTAGATAACAAAGACTAGATAATGATCTCTTAACATGTCTGATAGTATGCTGACTTTTGTGACGTATTCAGTGATATTTTAGATTTAGATTTGCCTTTGCATGGACAGAATATGCTATGTCATACCTCCACCCCAAGTCATCACATATACTATAGTAATGTTTCCTCTTACTTAAAGGGCCATCACTAACTGCTGCTACCATTGAAGCATTTTGGTATATATTTAACGCACTTAAATTTCAGAGTTGCACCTCACAAACATCATAATCATTCTGATCTAGTGGAGTACAGTACTCTCTCTCTCTCTCTCTGATTTAGTTTCACTGAACAGGTCAACATTCCACATCAGAAAACTTTGTTGAGGCCCATCCCTGAACATTTTAAAGGGAAAGGGATTAGACTAAAGGTGAATACTGAAGCACAAGCACTTCTATAATAATTCAAGCGACTTGTGTGGCAATCATATTCTCAAAACATTTTAGAGGTGTGTGGAAGGGAAATAGCTTCTGGCTCTGAAGAAATACTACTGAGTGGTATTGTGTAATTCTTTCCTCAGTGCACAAGTCGTTGGTTTGTATAAATGGCTAAGATCACTGACAACTGCTGTCACAACTGTCAGTGCAGCTGAAAACTCTGTTAATCAATTGTGCATGCCCATTGCCTGCACAACACAAGGAAAGGGAATCCCAATATATGTGCTCAAGGTTGTTGGTATCCAATCAAGTATAGTCACACTATCTGATCAAACCTTACAACTACCCCTAATTTTCAAGGAAGTCTTTCATTTTAGCTCAAAATTTGGCCTTGGCCGACTTCCAAGATGGCTGCACAATGAGTAACAACTTGTTTATAGCTCTCCCAGTGTGAAAACAGAAACTCAGCAGAGATGGCCAGTAGATTTATGTTTATGGGTAAATTTCAGTAACTGGCTAGTAAGTGCACTGCCTGGATTCCAGGAATAAAGAAATACAGAAGACCTGGAAAAAATCCGCTACAAAAAGTGAGGAAGAAACACTGACTGGGGAAGAGTTCTGCAGTTGTTCAGCAAAAAGCAATGCAACCTTCAGACATGACTTGCAATAGCCTACAGGAAGATATAAGACAACAGCATACAAACCTGCTTAAAATAAACAAAACGCTGATGGAATATATCAACACAAGCAAATAAAATGGAAGAAGCTTTAAACAGATATTTAGATGAATGATAAAGCTGCAAAAATCAAAGGTTGAAATGAAGAAAAGGCTGGCTGAATATAAGACTGCTCAGGAAGAGCTGTTTCAAAAAATAATAGAATTAGAGGACAGAGCACTTATGGAAAACCTGAGATTTCCAGCTATACCAGAGAAGCTGGAAGTAAAAGACTGCATTCATTTTATGAAAGCACAAATAAGCAACTGGACTGATATTCCACAGCACGAATTGTTAGTTGAAAGGGCACATTGTGTTTATGCTCCAAACCTAACTATAAGAAAGCAACTTAGACCTTTAATTGTAAGGCTGCAATCCTACCAGCAGAAGGAGTTGATTCTGACAAAACTGTGGCAGAAGGACAAAATACTAAAAGTGGGAGACAGCAGAGTGTTTGTGGAGGATGATTACTCATTGCACACCAGGCAAAGGAGAAGTAAATTCATTCCACTATTCAGAGAATGTCAAAACGCAGGTGTGAGATTCAAACTGCTGTATCCAGCTGTCTTCAAGGTATTCTTCCCTGGAGGGACAAAATCATTTCTGATGAAGTGCATGTTAAGGAGGAAATACAAAAGTTTGTCCAACACAATGTGTGCTGTGAAACAGAAGGAGATTCTGCTTCTTGTTCATCTGGTAATGAAGACTACATAGAGACTGTACCTGTGAAATCTTTTCCAGTATTTCAATGCAAAATGTTGGAGAGAAGGAAAGGAGCATGAGAACTGACTAGAAGAATCAAGAGTACATTGGAAGTGAAGCAGAGACAGGATTTGGGAGATGGAGAAGGACAGTAATAAAACCAGTAACTTAATCTGGGATTATAATGCCATAATTATATTTGTGAAATATGACAAGAACAAGAAAATCTGGAAATATTGGACACTGGACTTTTTCAAAATTTTGTTAGATTTGTTGGGGACTCTAAAGTATATGCCCTATTTCATTTCATTAATGTTCAGAAAAATGCTTTGGGGAGGGGAGAAAGCTAACTGTAAGTAAAGAAAACACTTTCTTTTCGTACTGTGTGGCAGGTTGGCATAACTGTTAAGGTGTTTATCTTGCATACACAAGGTGCAGGGTTTGATTCTCACATTGGGTAATTGGCTAGGCTTAAAATGGCCCCCAAGGACAGTTAGCCTAGTAATAATTTATGAACCTATTTGTGATGCATGGTTTTCTTTGCATGCTATTTAAGTGTAATGGGGACTGTAAACATGTGTTGTTTTTCTTTTTCTCCCCTCTTCTTTCTTTCTTCTTGTACAGTTTTGAGAAATACAGGGAATACAATGATAAAAGGAGACTGGTTAAAAAGCCAAGACAGAGAAAGTAAATGAAAACGAATATTGAATATTATGAGGCTTTGTTTTTCCTAGCAAATGCAGCAATTCTGCAGCTGGTCTTCACGTCTCCATGGAGACAATCTGATAAACAGAAACTGGAGACTGTCTGGTGGAAGGGGATTGGCTGAGGAAAAAAAAAAAAAGATAAGACTGACTAGGACAAAATGTTCTCTGAAAACAATCACGGGTTTTCCCAGCTGTGAGAGCTTTAAAGATAATACAAAGTCAATTAGAATTGAAGTAAAGTTTTATCAGTTTTTTTTAAATGCAATGGTGATATGAATACAAACAGGTGCTTTTGTTTGTTTGTTTTTTTCTTTTTCTCGCTTCTCTCTTTTTCTTTGTTCAGTTTTTAGAAATGCAGGCAATGCAAAAAAAGGGGGGGGGAAGAGGAAGGGTCTGGTTAAGAGAATATGACAAAAGAAAAATTTGTGTGATTTTTTCTGATGCTTGCATAGGGAAATGACTGGGTTAAAACCCTAGGCATTACAGAGTAACAAGTTTATTACAAAGCATGTAAATGAAAAAGAATTCTGAATATTATAAGGCTTTTTTCTGGTAAACAAGGCATTTTTAGCAGTTTTGTGTCTGGTTTGCATATCACTAGAAGACAATTTGATAAAGAGAAATGGCTCAGAGAAAGTGTTTACTGAAAGCATTCAAGTATTGTCTCAGCTGGGAGAGCTACAAAAGATAGACAAAATCAGATAGCACTTACTAATAGCATAGGCTGTACCCTGCGTCTTAACATGACTAACATTTCTTTTTGGTTAACTCTAGCCTGTCTGTGTGGCTATCAACTTAGAACTTTTGTTCTTATTAGGAAGCAAGAACTTCAATATTTGAAGATGTACATAGTTTTGTGTGTTATTATGAAGTTAATAGGTTTTAGGGGTTTCGGGGGGGGGGTTCCTGTTTGAGGGTTTTCAAAAAAACAAAGTTATGTAAGATGTGGCATAGGTACAAATGGTTATAACAAGAAATGATTGTACAAAACACCAACCTGCCGAACAGTATCTACATGTAACATAAAAGTTGGAACTAGAAATTTAACAAAAAAGCAGTTATACATAAAAGGTAGTAATAATAACTACACAAGAAAATGATGCTTTCTGTAATGTCTTTCAATCTGAATGGTCTTACAGATAAATATAAAAAATAAAGAGTAGTGAACTATACTAAAAAATGTACAGTGCAAATAGTAAGGTTACAGGAGACACACCTGGAAAGAACTGAACATGTTCATTTGATAAAGAAAGGCTTTCAGGATGGTTATTCAATGGAATATCGGGGGCAAAGGAAAAGAGGAGTACTTACAGTGGATATAAAAACTGCACACATCCCTGTTAAAATGCCAGGGTTTTTGTGATATAACAAAATGAGACCACAATAAATAATTTCAAAATTTTCCCCACCTTTAATGTGGCCTATAACCTGTACAATTTAACTGAAGAACAAACAAATCTGTTAGGGGAAAAAATATAAAAAATAAAAAACATACAATAAGCTGGTTGCATAAGTGTGCATGCCCTTAAACTAATACTTTCTTGAAGCACCTTTTGATTACAGCATTCAGTCTTTTTGAGTACACACATGCCATCAATTAAAGAGACTCTGATTAACCCCAAATAAAGTTCAGCTGTTTGAGTAGGATTTTCCTGACATTTACTCAGTTGCCTGCTACAGCAAAAGCCATAGTTTGCAGAGTGCTTACAAAGCATGAAAGGGATCTCATTGTTGAAAGGTATCAAGTCAGGAGAAGGGTAAAAAAAATTTCCACAGCACTGGATATACCATAGAACACTGAAGACAATAATCAAAAAGTTTAGAAAATATGGGACAACACTGACACTGCAAAGAACTGGATGCCCCTCCAAAATTGATGAAAAAACAATATGAAAACTGGTGAGAAAGGCAGCCAAGAGACCTACAGCAACACTGAAGGAGCTGCAGGAATTTCTGGCAAGTAATGGTTGCATACTACACGTGACAACAATCTCCCATGTTCTCCATATGACTGGACTATGGGGGAGGGTTGCAAGATGGAAGCCTTTTATTACACAGCAAAACATGCAGGTCTCGCTAAAATTTGCAAAACAGTACATCAAGTCTCCCAAAAGCATGTGGGAAAATGTGTTATGGTCTGATGAGACCAAGTTTGAACTTTGTGGACACAATTCAAAAAGGTACATTTGACACAAAAACAACACTTCGCATCACCAAAAGAACACCATCCCCATGGTGAAGCATGTTGGAGGCAGTATCATGCTTTGGGGTTGCTTTTCTTCACCTGGAACTGGGACTTTAGTACAGGTGGAGGGAATTATGAACAGTTCCAAATACCAGTCACTTTTAGTCCAAAACCTTCAGGCATCTGCTAGAAAGATGAAGATGAAGAGGAATTTCACCTTTCAACATGACAATGACCCCAAGCATACAGTCAAATTAACAAAAGAATGGCTTTACCAGAAGAAAATTAAAGTTTTGGAATGGCCCAGCCACAGCCCAGACCTAAATCTAATAGAAAATCTGTGGGGTTGACCCAAAGAGGGCTGTGCACAAGAGATGCCCTCGCAATGTGACAGATTTGCAGCGCTTCTGCAAGAAAGAGTGGGCAAATATTGCCAAGTCAAGATGTGCCATGTTGATAGACTCCTACCCAACAAGACTGAATGTTGTAATTAAATCAAAAGGTGCTTCAAAAAAGTATTAGTTTAAGGGTGAGCACACTTATGCAACCAGCTTATTGGACGTTTTTTATTTTTTATATTTTTTCCCCTAACTGATTTGTTTGTTTGTTTTTCAATTGAATTGTACAGGTTATAGGTCACATTAAAGATGGGAAAAGTTTTGAAATTATTTATTGTGGTCTCACTTTTTTATATTACAAAAACCTGGCATTTTAACAGGGGTGGGTACATTTTTTATATCCACTGTATATTAATTCATATGAATTGCAAGAGGAGCTCCAATAGAGATAGAAAAGAAAAAAAAAAGATAATAATGGAAAATACATAGTGCTAAGGGGCTACTGGCTAGGGAGAATTATACTGACATGCATTTACATCCCACCTAAAACTGCTATAATGGAGCTTTAGAAACATTTGGGAGAAATAATCAGCTTTCAGCAATGAATATTACTTATAGGTGGAGACTGGAATTTGGTTTGCAACAGTGAAAGTGTGTCTGGAGGCCCTAGAAGGGAAAATATAACAAAAGAGGGTAGATTTTTGAAGAAATTTATGAAAATGTTTGGCATGGAATATGTGAATTCAATACTAGGAAATAGGAGTGAATTTATACATTATAAAAACTGGGCTAGGTTAGATAGATTTCATATCTCGCAGGAACATGTGCATTTAATTGACGGTCTTGAAACACACCCAATAACTATTTCAGATCATGCACCAATAATAACTAAAATAAAAATTCAAGGTAATGAATTAAAATGAGACACTGGCACTTTCCCATCTAGCGGTTGAAAAGAGAGGAATTTAAGGAATGGGTTTTGGAATAAATTCATGAGTTACTAGAGAAGATAGAATTTTCTTTTGAAAACATAGCTAGGGAGTGGGATAAAATTAAAGTGGAGTTTAAAACTAGGGTGGAAATAAAAGAAAGGGAGATATGGTTAAGAAGAAACAAGAATTATTTACAGGACTTGACACATGTTAAAGTATTGCAAAATAGGGGGAATCTCTCAGAACAAAAAAAGGAGCAACTGCAGAATGCCATACCTCTCAAGTGTACCTCATTACAAGGAACGTACCTCATTTGGGGTCTTAAAAAGTTCATGTTCCTCAAAGTTCCACATTGAGTCTGTCACACATTCAGTGTTAGGAATTTTTTTAAGTGAAATCCATGGTAAATAGAAATTAATCATATTAATTCATTAAAAAATTGTCTTTAGAAGTAAAACCAGCATATTTTAACCATCCTATGACCTTCCTAGTTGAAGTTGTTAGTAAGCCATTAGTATGTGTTCCACATTTTGCCCATTTGTTCCACATTATGAAGGTGAGTATTCCTCATTTTGGAGATGGAAGGTTGAGAGCTATGCAGAATGCTAAACAGAAAATAAAGGATTACCTGGATAATATGCACGAGTTTAGAAAGATTGCTGTTAAACAACTGTTTTTTGCTAAGAATTCTAGAGCACAAAAACTTTTAGCACAACAACTCAGCTAACAGAAAGTGGAAAGGCTGTCACCAAACTTAGGGAGCCTATAACAAGGAAGATAACAAGAAATCCTATAGAAGTATTAGAATATTTTGGTAATTTTATGAAAGTTTGTATAAAGCAGAAAAATATGGAAATCAAGGAAAGGTACAAATGGAAATGTTTATGGAAGAATTAAATATGCCAAAGTTAGAGGTAGATGAGGCTCAATTACTAACAGGATAGAAAGAGATACGATAAAAATGGCTATGTATAACCAATCTACAGGAAAGTCCTCAGGAAAAGATGGTATTCCTGTAGAAGTTTGGAAGTTAGGATGGAAAAAAATGATAAAGATCCATAAGGTTTTTAAGAGTACTTTAAGAACAGGGGGAAGTACTAGCATCCTGGAAGAAGGTGGTGGTAATGGTAATACCTTAAGAGGGTAAAGATCCATTGGATCCAGCTTCATACAGGCCCATTTCAATACTAAACCATGATTATAAAGTGTTATATCTATAATGGCTAAAAGAATAGCAAAAGTGATACCAAAATTGATAGATATGGATCGTTGTGTGTTTTGTGGAGGGGAGGCAAACATCTGACAATATTAACAGAACACTGATCCAGAGGGAAGCAGAATGTAAAAGAAATACCACTTTTATTGGTGAGTTTTGATGCAGAGAAATCATCAGACAGAGTAGACTGGGACTCCATGAGCAGGGCAATGGAAGCATTTGCTTTTCCTGATACAATTATAAAGTTGATTAGAAGTACATATGAGGGATCAGAGGCAAAAATTAAAGTGGGTGCGGTCCTCTCTGATAACTTCTGCTTGAGTAGAGGAACCAGCCAGGGTTGTCCACTTTCCCCTTTCTTGTTTGCATTATATTTAGAACCACTGGCAAAGAAAATAAGGGACTCAGAAATTCAAGGATATAATTGGTATGCTAGTCATGAAAAGCTGGCTCTATTTGCAGATGATATTATTTTATACATGACAAAACCAGAAAGGACATTATAGTGTTGTGGAACATTTTAAGACAGTTTCAAACCTTTACAGGATACAAAATTAAAGAAGCTAAAACAAAGGCACTAGTGGTAAATTATGTATCTGCTCACAAAGTGGTCCAACAACATCCATATTTATGGGGAAAAGATAAAATGAAGTACTTAGGAGTATGGATTATAAATTACTCTGCTGTGGGAAGAGACTAAACAAAAGATAATACAAAAATTGAGAAACTGGAAGCTTTGTTATATGGGTATGGATACCAAGATACAAGCCATTAAATGTTTTTAGTCCCTTTAGTCTTTCTTATACACAGATCAGGCATATTTTATCAACCAGAGGAGAAGCTGTAGATAGCAATTAAAAAAGAGTTGAAGCATTTTATCTGGTAAGGAAAGACAGCAAGGGTTAAGTGGGATAACCTGATTCTTCCAACAGAACAAGGCGGACTAGGATTACCGAATTTGAGGGGGTATTTTAGAGCAACACAGTTAAGGCTCTTATACAAAGCACAAATAGAAAACTATAATTCACAGTGGAAAGGAATGATGATACAGGCAGGAAGCTCAAGAAATAAGGAGAGACTGGGATTTTGGATGCAGACTCTTAAGGAGAACAACAACAATCATACAGAGTATTATATTCATAAAATAGTGAGGAGTATTCTAAGAACTAAACCAGTGCAGGAATGAAGAAAAGAGATTTTGCCAACAGTGATGACTGTGGTTAAGGATACAGACAACAGGCAAGAGGGGGCTGAAATTTATTGGAGAAAACTGGCAAAGGAACCAAGTTATTGGGAGCAAATAACTAGAAAGGGAAAGGTACTAGAATGGGAAGAGGCCAAGAATTTATTTGGACTGCAGTTTTGAGAATGGCTTCCCTATCAAGGATATATATCAGAGTACAGGCAAACAGAAAGAAATACAGGCCTCCTGAATGAAAGACCAGCATTGGCAGAGTTTATAATAGAATCTAGAACAGAAGCTGCCATTCAAAAAGGAATAATTAATAAAGCATATAAAATATTGCATGATAATTACAAGAATCAGAGGAGCTTATAAAGGACTGGGAAGAGAGATTGGATAAACGATTCACAAAGAGACAATGGGGGGATATATGCATATCTCCCTAATATGCAACAAAGTCTAGAAGATTTAGGATCTTTGCCTCAACGTGTTTACATAGGTATTTTTATACCTCAAGTAGACTCCAAAGAATTTTTCCTCAGGTAGACAGCAAATGTTGGAGGTGTGACGGGCAAGAAAGAGGTGGCTGGGAAAAGATTTTTTTTGGAGTGTAATGAGCTGGCAGACTTTAGGGATTTCCTGTGGACCACTCTGTCAGAGATGCAGGGTGAGCAGATTGGATTGGCTGGGGTGATGTTTTCTTTGAGCTTCTTCTTCTTCTTCTCTTTTGACTGTTCCCATTAGGGGTCGCCAGAGCAGATCATCTGTTGATATTTCTTCCTGTCCTCTGCATCTTGCTTTGTCACACCAACCACCTGCATGTCCTCTCTCACCACATCCATAAACCTTATCTTAGGCCTTCCTCTTACCTGTCAGCTCCAGCCTTAGCATCCTTTTCCCAATATACCCAGCATCCCTCCTCAGCACATGTCCAAACCACCACAATCTCGCCTCTCTGGCTTTGTCTCCAAACCACCCAACCTGAGCTGACCCTCTAATATACTGATTCCTAATCCTGTCCATCCTCGTCACACCCAGTGCAGATCTTAACATCTTTAACTCTGCCACATCCAGCTCTGACTCCTGCCATGTCAATGCCACCGTCTCCAACCCATATAATATAGCTGGTTTCAATACCCTCTTGTAGACCTTCCCTTTCACTCCTACTGGTACCCGTCTGTCACAAATCACTCCTGATACTCATCTCCACCCATTCTACCTTGCCTGTACTCTCTTCTTCACCTCTCTTTCACACTCACCATTACTCTGAACTGTTGATCCCAAGTACTTAAACTCATCCATCTTCACCAACTCTACTTCCTGCATCCTCACCATTCCTCTATCCTCCCTCTCATTCACACACATATATTCTGTCTTAGTCCTGCTAACCTTCATTCCTTTCCTCTCTAGCGCATATCTGCACCTCTCCAGGGTCCCTTCAACCTGGTCTCTACTCTCACTACAGATCACAATGTCATCTGCAAACATCAGAGTCCATGGGTCCTCCTGTCTGATCTTGTCTGTCAACCTGTCCATCACCACTGCAAATAAAAAAGGGCTCAGAGCTGATCCTTGATGTAATCCCACCTCCACCGTAAATGCAGCCCTCATTACCACTGCAGACCTCACCACAGTCACATTACCCTCGTATATATCCTGTATCACTCTTACATGCTTCTCTGCCACTCCCGACTTCCTCATACAACACCACAACTCCTCTCTAGGCACCGTCATATGCTTTCTCTATGTCCACAAAGACACAATGCAACTCCTTCTGACCTTATCTATATTTCTCCATCAACATTCTCAGAGCAAACATTGCATCTGTAGTGCTCTTTCCTGGCATGAAACCATACTACTGATCACTAATCATCACCTCCCTTCTTAACCTAGCTTCCATTACTCTTTCCCAGAACTTCAAGCTGTGACTGATCAATTTTATCCCTCTGTAGTTACTACAGCTCTGCACATCACTCTTATTCTTAAAGATATGTACCAAAACACTTTTTCTCCACTCCTCAGGCATTCTCTGACTTTCCAAGATTTCATTAAACAATCTGGTTAAAAACTCCTCTGACATTTCTCCTAAGCATCTCCCTGCTTCCACTGGTATGTCATATGGGCCAACAACCTTTCCATTCTTCATCCTCTTTATACCTGTCCTTACTTCCTCCTTGCTAAACTGTTTCGCTTCCTGATTCACTATCCCCACATCATTCAACCTTCTCTCTCTCACATTCTCTTCATTCATCAGCCCCTCAAAGTACTCTTTCCATCTGCTCAACACATGCTCCTCACTTGTGAGTACATTTCCCTCACTATCCTTGTCACCCTTACCTGCTGCACATCTTTCCCAGCTTGGTCCTTCTGTCTAGCCAATATGTACAGGTCCTTTTCTCCCTCTTTAGTGTCCAACCTTTCACACAACTCTCCACATGCCTTATCCTTAGCCTTCGCCACCTCTCTCTTTGCCATGCGCCTCATCTCCTTATACTCCTGTCTACTTTCTTCATCTCTTTGACAATCCTACTTCTTCGCCAACCTCTTCCTCTATATACTCTCCTGTACTTCCTCATTCCATCACCAGGTCTCCTTGACCTCCTTCCTCTGTCCAGATGTCACACCAAGCACCTTTCTAGCTGTCTCCCTTACCAGATCTGTTGTAGTTACTCAGCTATTTGGTAACTCTTCACTGTCCCCCAGTGCCTGTCTTAACTCTTCCCTGAACTCCACCTCACAGTCACCCTTTTTCAACTTCCACCATTTAATCCTTGGCACTGCTCTCACACTCCTCCTCCTCTTCTTGATCACCAACATCATCCTACAGACCACCCAACTACACTTTCCCCTGTCACCACTTTACAGTCTCCAATCTCTGTCAGACTAGCCCTCCTGCATAGGATATAATCCACCTGTGTGCATCTTTCTCCACTCTTGTATGTCACCCTATGCTCCTCCCTCTTCTTAAAAACGTATTCACCACAGCCATGTCCATCCTTTTCGCAAAATCCACTATCATCTGACCATCTGCATTCCTCTCCTTAACACCATACCTATCCATCATTTCCTCATCCCCTCTGTTCCAACATGCCCATTGAAAGCCACTCCAATCACCAGTCTCTCACCCTTGGGTACACTCACCACCACTTCATCCAACTCACTCCAAAATTTTTCTTTCTCATCCATTGCACACCCGACATGCGGAGCATATGCACTAACAACATTCATCATTACACCATCAATTTCCAGCTTCAGAAATATCACTCTATCTGACACTCTTTTCACCTCCAAAGCACTCGTGGCATACTGTTCCTTCAGGATAACTCCTACCCCATTTCTCCTGCCACACACACCATGATAGAACAATCTGAACCCACCTCCTCTACACCTGGCCTTACTCCCCTTCCATCTAGTCTCTTGCACGCACACTATATCAACCTTCCTTTAATCCATCATATCAGCTAGATCTCTCTCTCTATGCCAGTCATACTGCCAACATTCAAAGTTCCTACCCTCACTACAACACTACTAACCTTCCTCTTCTCTTCCTGCCTTCAAGCATGCCTTCCCCCTCTTTTTCTCCTTTGACCAACAGTAGCCCAGTTTCCACCAGCACCCTGTTGGCTAACAGTACTGGTGGCGGTCGTTGTTAACCCAGGCCTCCACCGATCTGGTATGGAAATCTCTATTGTTGTCCACGTATGTCATTTGGCAGAAGTTTTACACCAGATACCCTTCCTGACGTAACCTTCCCCATTTATCCGGGCTTAGGACTGGCATGAAGAAATGCACTGGCTTGTGCATCCCCAGATACAGAACTGGAATTGCCTAGACATAGTAAAGCCTTGCTGAGTCTAACTATGGTAGCTGCCAAAAAAGCAATTACTAGAAAATGGAAATCAAAATCTAGAGTAACTTTACTAGAAGCAGTGAATATAGTAAGAGAGATAAAACAACTGGAATTTGGATCTTTGTAAAAGGGAAGGAGCAAACTACACATGAAAAAATGGGAATTGCGGGAACAATATATGCAGAGAAGAAACGAGGTTTACAAAGCAGGATTTGAATGAGCCATATATTGCTTAACTGACAATTACTGGACAGATTATAAGTGATGTATAATGTTTGCATCTACAGTTGTTTCAATGGTGTCTGTGATGTATAATGTTTGCAACTAAAGTGGTGTAATTTTGTTTGTTTTTCATTTATATAAATGTAAGATTGCCTATATCATATGTGAAAATTTAATAAAGATGTTTCTTTAAAAAAAATGGCCTTGGTTACTTACAGCATGCAGGCAGAGTCTGTGTGAAAGTAGTGTAACTGCAAAAAGATAGACAAAACAAGCTCAATTCTGAGGCAAAGTGGGAGATGCAGCCATTGTAGGTAGGCAACTCATTTTATTGTATTTTGATGTAAATCTTTTTGGAGGGGTCGGGTTAGGGTATTATAATTAGTTGCAAGGTTTAGGGAATTTTATAGTTGGGGGGGTTTGGGATTAGAGTTATACTGACTGAGTTTTATGTAGGGTTAGGAACAGAGTTGCAGGCTTAAGGGTAATCTACCAGTGTAGCACCTCGCAGGATGCGTAGTAGCACATCCCGCCCCAAACACGCCTCCAGCCATGCGGAGGCAGAATCAGCATGAATATTCATTCAGTCATTCGAGTACTACCAATGTAGCAATGTAATATAATATAAGAAACAGCCACAAATAAATTACATAGAACAAACCCGCAAGTAAAAAATATTGAGCATTTGACAAGCCCACATACTTCTGAGAAGTAATAGTTGGCAATGCATTACTACATGGGTCAATAATGGTGACATTAGATGCTTTTCTGAGACACTGTAGTGTACTACATCCTATAGCTTACATTTCGGGTGCTTAGAAGAACACTCCTGGCAGACACCAAAGACGGAAGTAATACTAATTTCACGGTCTTTAAAAACAATCTGACTTGAATGGGATCCATTTCTATCATGGTATTAGACATCCTAAACATCTAGTAAATTTAAAAAAGAGGTCTCAGACAAGTGTTTGAAATGCTACAGTAGTTACGTGACCTAGTGTTTGGACAACTATCTGGATATGAGAAGCAAAACACCCATTTCCCTTTGAAAATACATTTTTACTTTTTTTATTTTTAGTAATGTGGGGAATTGTGAGTAAACACGCATCTTGTACAACGGAGGATGTCTAATCATGGGTAAAGTGTCCGTGATGTGACATGGAAATTAGCATGCCTGTCAGTCTACCTTGATATTCCCTGCCAATCACTAACGGCACACCCAACACTGTGCAGAACTAACTGCGAGGTACTACCCTGGTAGACTACCGGTTTAAGGAGCGTATTTGCGGATAGGCTTTGGATAGGGTTTTAGGATTAGAGAAGATGGTTTCGGGTTAGTACACTAAAATAGTGCCCATTATTGGCTATATTGTAGTTGAGGGCCTCACCAGTTCATTTCGAGCAGAAGTGGGCATGTCGCAAATTGAGTGACAACCTGGTTTTTAAAAAGCGTTCCTGATTCTTTTTGAATTTGTCCTCGAGTTTGGAGAGAAAAGACTGAGGGCTATGGTATTAGTTTCCCATACTTTCGTAGTGTATTTAACGGATAAACGGGACCAGTTTGCAAATTGTCCTAGTGTGTTTCGTTAAGTTACTGGGGGTAGAGGACTGAGCACAAATGATCAATTTCAGACTCTGCGTAGGTAAGAAATTAAGTGCATAGTGTATCAAAAAAGTGTGCAAGGTTTATAGATTTCCTTGAAGTTGTTGGAAAGAGTATGCTGCTGTAGTTAGCTTAACAAGCTAATGTAAGTGGAATGTCATACCGCGCCCTGTAGCTTGTGTTTTGCCTTACGATGTCAAGAGGAGCCTTAAAAAGGGATTTGCTTTGACAGACTTGTGTATGCATTAAGTAACGTCAGTTGTATGGGGGTGGGGGTACAATATTTTTTTTTATAGGCGTGATGTATGGTGAAAGAGGTTTGGACGTGGTGCGCTTAGTTTTTTGGAAGCTGTGAGTTGACCCCTAACTTACACTGTTTGTGTGTTGTAAAACAGTGTTTTGTCTCTGTTTGCAACTTGTTACTGTACTAAAGGAGAGTTACTTTAACTTATAAAATTAGATGTGGCTTTGCCTCCTTATCCTGCGTTTGTGCGAGTGAAGTGCTTGTTTTGGAGCTTAGGCGTTGTTGTTGTTGTTGTTCACTTACAGGAGAAACACTTGCTACAATGCTTTGGGGTTGAAGTCCAGTTTGTCTAGTATAAGGAGGTAGGTGGGGGTGTAAGATGTTAAGCAATCTGTGAAATGGTGTAAGTTTCTTAATGTTTCGTCCTTGGCCAGTTGTGGTTAGGAACCATCGCATTCCGCCTCTGACAAAGGTTTGTTATTATTAGTGCAATAAAACTTGTCAATTACAGATGTTGGTAAACAGTTTGCTGTTATTATTAGTGCAATAAAACTTGTCACGAAAGCAAGCTATTCAGTACCCACCATTCAAAATGCTGCTATGTCTGACCTAAAATTATTTTTTTTTTTTGAAAAAGTTGTGAATTAAAGCAAAAAATTACAACCTTTACATTTAAATAGACATTTTATTTTAGAATAAGAACATTAATTCATATTTTATTCTGTCAACTAACTTTGTAGTGTTAATATTTAAAAAAGTGTCACTAATTCTTGTTATAAAAAAGTTGAGAGAAAAATCGAAAGTAAAACATTACTAGTTCACATTGTAGGTGGCTTACGTCACAGGATTTCCTTAAAGAGGGTCAGCTAAATAATATCCGGTGTAAAAACAGCACTACAAAATAACAATGTAGGAAATGACCTCTTTACTGTCCCTGCTGGAAATAATAACAACGCAGACGCACCAGCTACATAACAGAAGGTGTGCTTAATGACCGCAGTAAATGTGCCATTTGTTAATCTAGTTTACCCTTTGCGCCAAAACTTACCTTTTCAGAGGCCAAAGAAACCATCTATCAGTTTGTCTCAAAACTATTAAAGCTGATCTGTGTCACCTTTAGAATTACGATGTAGAAAATAACTCTTGCAATTATTTCCTATGCAGAAATATGTATCTATTTTCTCTCCTGACTTCTGTTTCTCACATTTTACTAGTTGACGTGCAAAAGAAACACAGCGTGTGTCTACATGTTAATAACATGTTTGAAAGCCCTCTAGATGGCGCGTTCCATCTACATGTTAGTTTGTCATTTTTCTGAGCAGTGGCAGGACCATAGACTTTCCTTGCTTAGCGTCATGTTTCCTAGGTAACCAGTGGCTTTGCTACTTGTGCGAACTACAGAAACTGAACAGACTGCGCCGCCGAAATAGATTTCAAGGTAAACACATACTTCAATCTGTTCCCCGAGTAAGAGGAGTAATATTTTTAAATAATTGGTTCTGCTTATATGTTTAAATTGTCCAGATTGTTGCCTCATATTTTTGGTCTGTGGTTTTCTTTGAAAGCGTGCAGGACTAAAGTCACTAATTAATGGCAGACATTTGAATTACAGACTCCATACCCTTCAGAAAACGTATGCTAAACCCGTTATTCTAACAACTTTCTAAATAAATAAGAACACTATTTAGAAACTGTCCTTATTTTGGGCCTTTGTCCCTCATTATTTTTGGTTTTGTCCAGATTTTTTTGCGTTAAAAGGTTGAGAGGTATGGTTCTGTTTTCCTTAATGTTTATGTCAAGGAGTGGCAAAATAAGACTGCGGCAGATTTTAACTTCTGCCCTGGGTTTTGTCATTCTAGTCAACGAAACAATGGAATCACTTGGGGTATTATTGAGGATATGCGATGCTGTCTGTATTTGCAACTTCCCAGATGTGAAGTACAGCAACATATTTAGTGTACATCACTCTATAAAGCACTGACTGCTGAAACAGCATATTTAAATTTGATTCTTTAGGGGCATAATACAGCTCATCATGACGCTTTAAGAGGGTGCATATACTGGGAGAGGTTGGCTTTTTTATACTTGCTGTTCTTTCTGCAAAGATCATTGGACCCACGTTCTGTGCTCTTTAACAAGGAAATGTGAAATGCATATAAGTGTCAGCAGTTACTTGGTTTTCATTTATACCCACACTGAGCAACATTCATTATCATCCATTGGTAGTATTATATCATTGGTACTTAAAAGGAGCAGAGTTTTACTGTATCATCCCCATTGATGGATAGTATAATTAAAAAGTACACATTAGGTGTTACTTGCAACTTGATCTGTTAACTTTTCTGCTGTTAAAACCATTAGTAGTAGCTAGTACCTCCTCATTTCTCACTTTTACAACTAGCTGGGTTGGCGATGCTCCTTTAAACATATTAACAAAAGATGCTGTTTTTTATATGGTTGAATGGAGATGTGCATCTTAAGGCATTTTTAACAACTGCAAAGTTTGAGTAACAATTCTGTTCTTTATTTGTACAATGATAGATATTGTAAACATATGCCAAATCAACTTGTTGCTCTGTTTTTTCCCCATCTGCCTTTTGTCTTCCAACAAAGTCAAAACATTCATGATCTTTTTCCTGTTTTATCTACTGATGCACTAATATCACTTAAACATATTATTGTATTCATGGATGGAGCTGTGCTATAGGTAATGATGTATGTACTTATCTTAACATTTGCATGGCAATTGTATTGCATTAACTTGCAGACTAAAATGGACACACCTTGATGATAATGGAAAACACTAAAATGAAATAGTGTCTTTGCATGGTGGTTGAAGTTTTATGTCAGAACAGCTGCTCTTGTAACATTTTAAATCACAATCTCAAATTCACTATTTCAGTCCAGTGTTCTCCATTACTGCTAAATGTATTTTCTTAAAAAAAATCATTAAGATGAAAAGATAAAAATACTGACCTCTATAAACAGTAAACATATTTTCTTAAAAATCATTAAGAAGAAACCATGTGCTAATGTTGATAATATCTGAAAATAAATGACTTAAGACAAGACACAGACCGCATTTCTCTGTGTTGAAAATCTGAATTCACCCCAGGGATCACGTCAGTTGCCCTGCTAGACAGGGGTCCAGGGAAGTAAATAGTGTGGGAAGAAATAGCCAGGGAATTGTTATGGCTAGGCTTGTATAGGCCCTAGGGCTGATAGCCTAGTACCAACCTATGAACCTATGAAGTCTTACCGATACAGTCTTTTTTAACTTCATTGGGAAAGGGCTGTAAACAAGATCAAAGCCTACAGCAACTGCCAACAGAGTTTTCACTAAATCTGCAAATTGTAAGCATTTGGAGGGAAAGTACCCATGTGACAAGTACCAAACATTATAAATTCACTCTTGACAATACTGACAATACTGATTTGGGCAGCTGTGTCCTAATTTGACTGCAGAGAAAGATTAAAAATGACAAATGTCCTTATATTTCAAGATTTAAAAAAAAAAGTTTTAGCTTTCCATTTTATATATATAAAATGGCAATAAGGTAATGGAGAACACTGGACTGAACATTACTCTTGTGTTCCTATTTTTAGATGATAGTTACTCTCAGTCCAGTGTTCTCCATTGTAGCCCACATCTTCATCTAGTTTGTCTAAAATAACATGCACCTAAAATGCTTTGACAATGCCTTCTTCCATGTTTTTATCAATATACTACGGGTGATAATGGAAAACACTGGACTGTATCAGTGTTTTTGCATAGCTATCAGAACTTTATGGCAGTTGCACAACACCTAGGAGCTGCTGCGTACCATATTAGCCACAGCTGTCAATGGCTTTGCTCAACAAACAAGGGCAAAGCTGAAAATAATTTGTAGCAAACCCGATATTGTTACTTCTACCTTTCAAGTGACCTCGTTATGAGGAATGCTCCTCGTTTTGAGCCTTAAAAAGTCTATGTTCCTCACTGTTGTACATTTGAAGGGCATTTTGCTCATTCATCATTAAGAATTTTTCTAATTAATGTCACGGACAGCTGAGAGATATGCTCAGCAATAATGGAAAAGTTTTTACTTCTATCATATTTAGTGGCAGTAACAGTTTCAGGTGATAATGGAGAACAGTGGACTTTGCATAACCATGTCACTTCTGGATTTGCACTTACCTGTAATCTAGTGCTCTTCATTATCACCATACTGTCTGCCCCTAGACACTGAATGTGTTAGCTGGTCTGCACCCTATCGATTACTAAGTATGTTCCATTTATCTTCCTATAAAAATATATTCAAAGCTGAAGCTTAAAATATATACCATCTATTTGCAAATTATAATATCTTCTTTTGATTCTATCCTTACTTTTCAGTCTATTCCTTTTACATTTCCCCTGTAGAATTTTATGCATTCAGATAATGCCTCCTATCTCCCACCTTTCCATCTATGGATTCCTAATGGATTCATATACAGTTGCAATCTGTATTATAGCAACGAAAAGTAAATACACAGAATACCTCATCATCGACCAGTTTTCAGTGAAAGCGAAACTCTGCAAATGATTGTTACATAAACATTTTTCCCACAGTAAGTAACCAGTGGCCCAATGTAACAATCGCATAAAACACAAAAATTTAAAACCCACCCTGGTGGGGGGCTTCAATGTGGGGGGCTGCTCCCCCATCCCCCCTAACTAAATATACCAACTCTGAGATCACACTACAGTGGGAAAAAGGGCAAATTCCTGAAGATGGCCCACTGATTACTTACCATGCTAAAAATTTGATGTAACGATCATTCGCAGAGTTTCACTTTTGCTGAAAACAGGTCGATGAAGAGGTATTTGATGTATTTATATTTCGCTGATACAATATAGACCTGACAGTTGTTGCTTTGTGTACTAGAAGCAGTACAGGGACTATCTTGTTTGCATGGCTAACAGGCACAGCTTTTTAACACTAACAAAGGACTGAATTCATGAAGGTACAATTAACACACCATATGCATGCATGCATACAGGTCTGTATGTTTTAGCATATGATGAATAAATATAGAAGTAAAATGCTTCATACTTGTCTCACACCAGGTAAAGGAAATGTGTATATATATATATGTTTGTATGCGTATATATATATATATATATATATATATATATATATATATATATATATACACACACACACACACACACACACACACACACACACACACACACACACACACACACACACACACACACAATGGATATAAAAAGTTTAAACACCCCTGTTAAAATGCCAGGTTTTTGTGATTAGGGGAAAAATATAAAAGATAAAAAATGTACAATAAGCTGGTTGCATAAGTGCACACACCCTTAAACTTAACACTTTGTTGAAACACCTTTTGATTTAATTACAGCATTCAGTCTTCTTGGGTACACACCTGCCATCAATTAAAGAGACTCTCTAATTAACCCCAAATAAAGTTCAACTGTCCTAGTAGGACTTTCCTCACATTTACTCAGTTGCCTGCTAAAGCAAAAGCCATGGGATCTCATTGTTGAAAGGTATCTGTCAGGAGAAGGGTACAAAAACATTTCCACAGCATTGGATATACCATGGAACACAGTTAAGACAGTCATCAAAAAGTGGGGAAAATATGGGACAACAATGATGTTGCAAAGAACTGGACGTCCGTCCAGAATTGATGAAAAGACAAGACGAAAATTGGTCAGGGAGGCTGCCAAGAGACCTACAGCAACACGGAAGGAGCTGCAGGAATTTCTGGCAAATACTGGTTGTGTACTACATATGACAACAATCTCCCATATTCTCCATATGTCTGGGCTATGGGGTAGGGTTGCAAGATGGAAGCCTTTTCTTACACAGAAAAACATCCAGGCCTGGCTAAAATTTGCAAAACAATACATCATGTCTCCCAAAAGCATGTGTGAAAATGTGTTATGGTCTGATGAGACCAAGGTTGAACTTTTGGCCACAATTCCAAAAGGTAAGTTTGGCGCAAAAACAACACTTCGCATCACCAAAAGAACACCATCCCCACAGAGCGGCATGGTGGTGGCAGTATCATGGTTTGGGGTTGCTTTTCTGCAGCTGGAACTGGGGCTTTAGTCAAGGTGGAATGAATTATGAACAGTTCCAAATACCAGTCACTTTTGGCCCAAAACCTACAGGAATCTGCTAGAAATCTGAAGATTAAGAGGAATTTCACCTTTCAACATGACAATGACCCCAAGCATACACGCAAATCAACAAAAGAATGGCTTCACCAGAAGAAAATAAAAGTTCTGGAATGGCCCAGCCAGAGCCCAGACCTAAATCCAATAGAAAATCTGTGGGGTGACCTGAAGAGGGCTGTGCACAAGAGATGCCCTCGCAATCTGAAAGATCTGGAGCACTTTTGCAAGGAAGAGTGGGGAAATATTGCCAAGTCAAGATGTTCCATGCTGATAGACTCCTATCCAAGAAGACTGAATGCTGCAATTAAATCAAAAGGTGCTGCAACAAAGTATTAATTTAAGGGTGTGCACACGTATGCAACCAGCTTATCGTACGTTTTTTATTTTTTTTATATTTTTTCCCCTAACAGATTTGTTTGTTTTTCAACTGAATTGTACAGGTTATGGGTCACATTAAAGGAGGGAAGAGTTTTGAAATGATTTATTGTGGTCTCATTTTTTATATTACAAAAAACTGACATTTTAACAGGGATGTGTAAACTTTTTATATCCACTGTATATATATAAATATATATATGTATATATGTATATATATATATATATATATATATATATATATATGTGTGTGTGTATATATATATATATATATATGTGTGTGTATATATATATATGTGTGTGTGTGTGTGTGTGTGTGTATATATATATATATATATATATATATATATATATATATATATATATATATATATATATATATATATATATGTATATATATATATATATATATATATATATGTGTGTGTGTATGTATATATATATATATATATATATATATATATATATATATGTAGGGAAAACAGTATTTAAGCTGTCAGTTTCTTAGGAATGAATGACCTGATAACTTATTCATTGCGAGTGGTCTTTGAAATTTGTTCTTTTCATGCAGTTTCCCTTTGGCACCCAGAGTCCATAGAAATGACTACATTTTTTTTACTGTAATTAAAATTATGCATGTACTGGGGGATGGGGGTGGGGGCAACTATTTTAATTGTGTTTACATGCAGACATTTCAGGTGATGTGCTGTGAAATATGCTGGTATTGTATGAATATGTCTCCTACTAGGATGACACCTGAGAAGATGCAAAGCCTGCAAGGCAACAGTGTGCATACTGTGTTCTGTCTGTCAAGTGGATGGAAGACCTCTTGACAGCTTACATCCTATAAATGCACCTATTGCCAACTAGGGAAGCAAGTGTCTCCCACATGGAAGCTATGCTTGAATACCCCATATCCATCACCAGGCATTCAAATGCATGATAAAGTAAGGGGGAGGCAGTAGCAGCAACAAGTGCTGGTTACTGCACAACACAGTCAACACATGCAAGCATGTGTAACTGTACACATTCTGCCACACTCCCAAAACCATCATGGCCTGGAGGTTCCATGGAGATCACAGCCTGCTGTCCGAAAAATCTGTGCCTGTGCGCCAGTCATTGCAACCTCACCACAGGGACATGTGCCGCGCCTCTCATGAACGGGTATGTGTGAAAATTTGTAGTACTGGTTATAATGTCCTTCGCCCTAACTTCTTGGTCTTGTTGATGCAATTCCAAATGAAAAATCAAAAGACCTGCCAGGGAGCTGAAAAAAAAAATTTGAGGGGAACAGCCTGACGATTAGGTCGTGGTCTGCTTCGAAGGAGGAATCCTGGGTAATGGTAGGTAGGGAGTAATAGAACTCCTCTCACCACAGCCATAACAGCAGCAGAAAAGGATACCTCTACCGGAGACCTGCCCTAGAATGAAAATCTGAAAGGAAAAGAGCATCCCATAGCACTGGAATTCCTACTGAACAGAGGGGGCTGCCTATGAGAAAAGTCCTTCCATAAAAAGATGCACTTAGCCTATTTTCCATTTTTTTTTTTAAAACTGATTCCACTGGAGGGAGAAAAAGAACATCAGATTGCAAAGCAGACAGATTAGAGGCTTTAGCACCCAAGTATGGTCACTGATCTCAAAACCAGGCATGTCTGCCGAACAGCGTGAGGAAGTAGCAAACCGCCTCACAAGAACAAAGAGCTAGCAATTCACTGCAAGCGCACAGAAACACCTCCGATGAAGCATGCACAAATGCTCAATGCTGTTAACACAACGAACTTCACCAGCTAAAAAGCATATCTTAACTGCCTATGTACATCCAAAGAATGCAACATTTTTGTTGTCATTTTTAGGAAACTGACAAAAAGTAAAGGTCATAGTTAGAGTAGAGAATGGCATAATTTAGTACCCCCACCTATCCAGGGCCCTAGCATATGCAAGTGAAGGCAGTCAGTATGTAGTGTGTACTAGGATAGCAGGTTGTTGCACTAAACTGCTGACTATTAGTCAAGAGCAGCACCTGCTTCATCTAGTATGCATGTGTATCTGAGCTGTATTTGCATACTATGATCCTAGCCATCACATCCAGTACTTGCCCTAATCTGCCATACAATTAGATGCTCTGGGTTTGCACTGCACAGCAGTCTGCCATGGTGCTGCTGTCCCAGACATTCTGTTTGCAGAAGGCTTGGCATTTCAGTGTTGATATGAATGCATTATCAGGGCCAATGTTTCCTGGGTGCATTCTGCCATGAATACATGTTATAAGTTGAGTGGATCTTGCTGTCTTCATCTGTACACTGTACCTTTATGTCAGGGAAGACTGTTATATTTCTTGCAGTGTGATGTCCATAGTAGTTAGTGTCTGTCCTTGACTGCACTAGTACTTGGTGGTACAGCTAATTCTGATACATGGCTTTATTCTGGCTGTATTTTTGTCCACAGTATCTGCATGTGGGCACTGCTTTTTTGCATATATATTGTACTACAGAGCTGAATGCAGTTTTATTACACTTCCACAGTTTTTTTGCAGTTTTCTTTTAATTGCAGTCAGCTATACATCATTCACTTTTCTGTGCATCTCATCAGTGCACTACATACCACGTTTATACATTGAATTTATTTATTTAAAGCTGTTAACTGGGAGTTTAGCACTGATCACAAAATACCATTTTCAGTCTCAGCCAGGGAAACTAGAAAACGAATACAGTGAAAAACAGATACACAAGACAAAAGGTAGTCAAAATCATTTAATAACATTAAGTTCAAAAACATCAACAGTTGCTAACATATGTAAATCACAAGAGAACAAAAATAGAAGGGCAAATGTATGCTTACATATAAGCAAGGGAAAATTGTCTGTGATACCCTCTTTTTTATATATTTCTTTTCTTATTCCTGTGTAGAAAAAGATGCGGAAAGGTTTGAAATGAGTAAGGGAAAGTATAAACACTTCAAACTAAAGTATGAATGTTACTGGACAAGGAGAATGTTACAGGTGGACAAGGCAAGGAAGAGAAGGTCAGATCTAGGTAATATGATATGAGGGAAGGCAACTGCATTTTTCTATGATGTCTGCTGCAGAAGGACATGACAACTGGCCAGTATTCAAAGCTTTAGGGCACCTGCCTAATGCTCGAACTACAAAAGGATTTGAGGAGAGTTACATAACTTTATTGTCATTTGTGGGTATCGATGTATATATGATTAGGCAACACTTTTTAAAGCTAACATAAGTGCATTTCTGAGGAAAACCTTCCGCAAAAACTTTTATTTTAAGAATAAGTATGTTATTTCTTAAGGAAAGTGTTTATTTTAGCTAAGAATTATAAATTCAGAGACTGTGAAGGGACACTTTTGTCAGAAAACCTGTTCACCTTCCATTTCAATTTTTGTGAGGAAAACTTGTTAAAATGTTCCTTTGTACAGTAATTTTTACTTACTTGTGTAAAACATTGTAGTTGGAAACAGGGAAAAGTGGTTTGGAGATTATCTCTTAAGAAAAAAAAAATATTTTTTTTTTCTGTCAGGTCATTCACTGAATCTTCCAGACTCCACTATCGCATTTCAGGCTCTTTCTTCAGCTGAACCATGGAGCAGGATGCTGGCTCTTCAGCTATTCCCTCCTCCGTCTACAAGAAAAATAATCATTCTAGGAAGTCTTGTCTTTTAAGCAGGTTTCCTCTCTGACTCAGCCTCTGATGGGTGATATTGCTGTGACAAAACTGGATCCTCAGATCACACACCTTTCTTCTTTGGATTTCTCTGGTGTCTTCTCAGAAAGACATCAAGGAATGGGGAGTTGAGCACATCCTCTACATCTGTTGGAAAGTCTTCTGCAGGCTTGGTGGAACCACTCTTGTTCTTGGAGAAGGTTGTTGATGATGCTTTACCACATAGCTGAGCTAAGATACCTGATTCCCAGGCAAGTGTCCCTACCTTGAGTCAATCTGTTTCTATGGGGTCTCCTTGAAAAAAGAAACCGAAAGTTAAACAGTTGGCTTCCTCAGTCCCTCTGACTTTGGACAATGAAGATTTATTATGCTTTGCTAAGGACTTCACTTATTTCAAGCCTTTAACTTCTTACACTCTGATTTATCTCTGACTAGTAGAAGAAAAAGTATTTCTTCTCTTTCTGATTTTGATTCCCAGACAGAAGAACAGAGATTCAACTAGGACAGCAATTTGTCTGTTAATTCTCCTCAGCCAGTGGATTCTGATTTCTAAGATTGTGGTACTTCATCTCCTATACCCAAAAAGAGTTATATTTTCCTGGAACTATTTCCAGAATGAAATAATTGATGTCCTTGCATTAACTGCTGTAATGTTCTTAACAGATTGGATTCCCTGCAGTAGAAGTTAGAATGTCCGGCCAGTCTACCAAAGACTACTTGTTGCTTTTAAAAGGTATGCCAAACATCACCCAAATGCTCCCTGTATAGTGTAGGGCATAAAGGTGGCATCCAGGCTTACCATGAACTGAAATTGTTTGCTGCCAGTCTGAATGTATCTTTTTACTGTTGGTCTGTTTACCTGCATCCGTTTTCTGCCAGTTGAATGCATTTTCATTCTCCAGTGATTTCCTATGCCTGTTTGCTAACTTCTTTTGCAGTTGCAGATAAGTGTCCCATTGGAGATTTTGTTTTTTCTTGCTTTTTTTGTGCTCCTTGGAGTTAATGTCATCCAGGAAGGGTAAATGCCAGTGTCAGAGACAGATTCTCCATAAAGACAGCCACATTAAGTGTTTTTTTTTGTCTAGGAGCTTCTCATAACCATATGTCTTGTTCTGTTTGTCAGGCATTCATTCTGAAAACCCTTCACAGTAGACTTTCTTCCCTTTCTTTGTATCTTGAGAACCAGCATCTTAAGCATCTCACTACAATGGAAGGAATCTCCCACCCTGAGGGTCAGCCATTAGGGAAGAAGAAGGTGAAAAAGGTACGACTGAAATCTTTCTCTATTCATCCTCTGCCAGATGTTTCTCCCCAGGTCTTTACAAACCAGGAGGCTTGCCCAGCTGTATTGTTGGATTTCTTTGCCATGACCGTGTCGGAGGCCGATGAAGGTCTGGTTGGCAGCATGTCTGAAGAGGCTTTGCAGGTATCCATCTTGGATGTTCAGGGGGAACCATGGCTGATTTTTTCTGAAGGAGCTAGGGGAGTTCCTCAGTTTTTGGTTGGGGAATAAGTTCCTACTACGATTCTTGACTGCTGTCATAGGTCTGAGCCTTCTCAGCTTTCTGGAGGGGACGTTCCCTTAAAGAAGAAACAAAAAAATTAAATATGTTTTTTCTGTTCCTAGGGATCCACAAAGTGAGTGGCAGGCCTTCACTAAGGGGCTATTTGCTGCTTTAATGTCCTTAAAGCCTCCTCAAGGAGTTTCTGTTCCTGCTCCTCCTTGGTCCTTTATTCCCCTTAAAAGGCCTAGAGAACAGGATTCTTTTGAAGATGAGTCAGATTTGAATAATGAATTCCTGACTTATTCTACTCAAATTTCTTCTCCTTTAGATTATGGGTCAGAGGAGGAGACTATTAGTACAAACGTTCCTTTTGAGGAAATTTCCTTTGGGGACACTCTCTCGGATGATGGACTTTTTAAGTGAGATTGTGCTCAGGTCTCTGATACCCGTAAGAAGTACTGTGAGATGCTACATTTGGGCTCCCCTAAACCTGCGGCTTTTCCCCCTGTTTTGGCTGCTTTGCTGTATGCTTTTTCCAATGCCTCTCATGGGCCTGTTTCTCTGTCCCCTGCTCCCAAGAAGCCTGACAGGTTTTATAGGTTGTCTGAGGATTGTTCTTTCCTATATAAATGTCCTGCTGCTGATTCCTCTGATAAGCCATCTCAGTTGTTTCCTTTGCCCAAGTTATTGCCTTCTGACAAGGATAGCAGAAATATGGAAAGGTTGGGTAAGAAGGTTTACACTTCTGTTACCCTAGTTTTTAGGGCTATTAATTTTCAGACCCATATGTCTAGGTATGTGTTGGCTCTTCTTTCTCAGGCCTGTCAACTTCTTTCTGATTTTCCAGACTCCAAGGGTAAAACTTCTGTTTTTTCCTTGCTAGGGACTTCCTCTCAAGTCAATTGTCTTTTTATTAAACGTAGTTATGATGCAGCAGATGCCCATTCTAGGGCTACAGTTTTTGGTTCAGTAATGATGAGGTATTCCTGGCTTAGGCCTCAACCTCTACCTAATGATATTAAAGCTAAGTTGATGGATGCTCCTCTGGACTCTAAACTTTTGTTTGGGGAAGCTGCTGCTGGTTTAAGTCCTTTCAGGATAAGGGTAAGGTCGTACAGGAGCTTAAACGTGTGTTTGTTTCTCCTGTGCCCAAATTTTAGAGACATTGCCCTGCTAAGCCTGCCTTTGTTTGTAGGCAATCCCGCCCTTCTACTAAAGGTAGGAAGAGTGGCAAACTGGCTTCTCCTGTTAAGGCTTCTTAGTTTTCAGGGACTCCGAAGCTTTCCTTTCCATATAATACCACAGTGATGTGGTATATCAACAAACAGGGAGGAATGAGATCTTATCTTCTTTGCCGGTTGGCACTTCTGGTATGGGATCTTGCTGTCAAGTATCAAGTGACTCCTCAGGCAGTTTTTATTCCTTCTGGTCAGAAAATTGTGGCAGACAGTCTGAGCAGGTCCTTAACTCAGTCCCATGAATGAATGCTTCACAGGGATGTGTTTCTGGACATTACCCACCAATGAGGTACTCCTAAAGTGGAGCTTTTTGCATCCCCTCTGAACAGACAACTTCCTCTGTTTTGTGCCAGAGTTAAAGGTCCTCTGGTGTGGAAGTTGGACGTCCTCTCATTTTCTTGGAGGGAGATGTTTCTTTATGCATTCCCTCCCTTTCCTCTCATTCCAAAAGTCCTGTTCAAGATTCAACAGGATGCTCCCAAAATCTTGTTGGTGACTTCCTTTTGGCCGCAACAGCACTGATTCCTTCTTCTTCTGCATCTAGCCAGGGCCAATCATCACAAGTTACCTCACAAGGTGGATCTAATCACGCAAGACAAGGGATCTGTCATCCATCCCCACCGGTCCACACTTTAACTGACAATGTGGGCGACAAGATTTTGATTCCTCAAAGATAACTTTTTTTTCTGAGGACATGCTGCAAACCTACTACTAGGCAATCCTACTTATCCAAATGGAAGAGGTTTTCTATTTGGTGTGTCTGTCGTGACCTGGCCCCACTTACAGTGGATGTTCCTTTGGTTCTCTCTTATTTATGTGAGTTGCTCAATGCTGGTTTGGCCTATTCTTCTATTAAGGCCCACATATCAGCTATCTCTGCTTGTCTGCTTTTTTCTTCTCCATTAGCTTCTAGATTTGAGGGTAAACAATTTCTTAAAGGCGTCCTTAATATTAGACCTTACAGGAAGCCTGTTCCTCCACCCTAGGATCTTAATTTTGGGTACTTAAGTATTATTGCAACCACATTTGAAGTCTGTCTTCACAGGCCACTTTCAGCATGACCAAAACATTTTATTGTCCCAAAACATTGAAAGCTGTATAATAAAACATGTCAATACAAATATTAAAAGCAGAACATTTAAAAGATGTATTTTTAAATGCTTCTTTAACAGATGTCTGTCAGCATTTCCATGGGGCATACAGGCCAAAGGGTCATGGCGTACGCATTAAAGGTCCCATTTTTCTAGTAATTCTTTGACTTTGTATCTTTGGGTTGTAAAGCGCTAAGGAATTAAAGCAGTGTGCCACATTTGAACTTCATGATGCTGTGTCATGCAAGTAAAATTCTGCATGATAACATTGCCAGTAGTTTGCATAAGCAGAAGCTTAAGTCATCAAGATCTGGCATGTGAATTGTGCGGACCACTTTAAACAGGTTATTTAGCTGTAGTTATAAGAATGACAGTTGTAGTAACGTCGATTTCTTGTCTTACTCCTGAAGTGCATCTGTTTATATAATTTATGAAACTACTTCAGTATGCTTTGAAATAAAGAGAAAAAGGTCTCATAGCGAGGTTTGTATTTGACAACGTCTGTGTTATCGGTCTGAGACTTGAAACATATGACAGGTGGTGCCTACTTTTGTTTAAAAACTGCAGAGAACAACTAATTTCTGGCTTGTATGTGTCAAGTTACTTTCCAAACCTTGGTGACCTTATATATTACACATTCCGGCAGGAGAACGGCTTGTAGATGAGCCGTTTCTCTTGTTCGGAATGTGGTTGCGATAATACGTAAGTACCTAATTTTGTTTTGGAGAAGTTGACTCAGGCTCCTTTTGAGCCTGCTGCTTCAGTTTCCTTGCAACATTATTCCTGAAAGAGTGTTCTTTTGTTAGCTCTTACTTCTGCCAGATGGGTGTCTGAGTTGTAGTCTCTTATGGCATGTTCTCCTTTTTTTGGTCTTTCATGAGGACAAGGTGTCCTTGCGCAATAACCCTTCTTTTATGTCTAAGGTGGTTAATGAGCTATCATTGAATCAGTCTATTAATCTGCCTACTTTTCCCCCCCTGTTTGCAATCTGACAGTGAGAGAGTGCTGCGTACTTTGGATGTGCATAGGCAACTCAGGGTTTATTTGGATAAGACTGAGGCTATTAGAAAATCTGATCAGTTATTTGTTTCTTTTCATCCTAGATCATTGGGACTTACTGTATCCAAGCAAACTATTTCTCCTTGGATTTCTAAGGCTATTTCTTTTGTTACACTTTTCATGGCAAGAGCCTTCCTTCTTCAGTTAAGGTTCATTCTGCTACAGCTGTGGCTTCTTCAGGTGCCTTTTTAAGGGCTCAGATACTAATTCTATTCTTGAGGCAGCTACCTGGACTTCTGTGTATACCTTTACCAAGCACTACAAGTTGGATGGTATTTCTAGAGCTAGGGCTGGTTTTGCTAGTGGCATTCTTCATGGTTTTTAAGGGGCTGTTCTGTGCCTTCCCCTCCCATGTTACCTCTTGAGCTTTGGCACTCTCCCATCTGTTAAGAATACTGCAGCAGTGAAGGCAAGGACACCTACCATTATAGTAAGATTGTACACAACTGTACTTTTCAATGGGAACAGTAAAATCCCACTGCCATAGCAAAATTATTATAATTTAGTACAACTGGGTTTTCCTCAGTTTGTAGCTATTTCTCCTGTTTTACCATCATTAGAATATGTTTTCTTAATAACTTGCAGTATACCTGACAGCTACCTTCCTGCCCCCAAAAGTCTAATAGATTATAAAAGGTATGTCATGACATAAATATTTATTTTCTAATTCCTAATCTGACACTGCAGTGGTCACCTTGACAAAACCATCTGCTGTCAAACAGGTTGTAAATACTAATCCTATTTCTTTTGACAAAGATGGAAAGGTTTTTGATAAATTTGGGAAAACAAGTTTATTCTTCTGCTTCTTGTACCTTCAGAATTCTAAATTGTCTGCATCACATATTATTATTTTTTGTTGGCTTCCTTTGACAGTACGACAAAGTTAACTACTAATCTTCCTTCTTCAGAGACTAAATCTCCTCTGATAACCAAACATTCTTTAAAGTGTTATTTTGATTCTGCTGCATCAAGAGCATATGCAAATGGATTAGTTATTAGCAGATTTACATGGTTTACGTACACAAAACTTACCTGAAGATATCAAAGATAAGATTTGAAATTCTCCTCTTGACAAAGTATTATTATTTGGCCCATCTACTGATGATGTCCTGAAAAGATTAGATGAAAGAGAGTTGCTAATTCATGAGGTTGCTCAGATTTTTCAACCTTCCTTCTCAAAGTTTAAGAATTTTCCCTCTAATTTGTGACCCTTTTACAGTAAACAAAATAAATAGTTTCAGCAAGCTACAGGCAGACAGACTTTCAAAAGACAAAGGCAAAGATGCTCAAAATAGAAGGGAGGGGGGCTCCCAGAACAAAAGACAGTCCAGAAAGACAGACTGACTGTCTGCCCCATCTAGTCCCTGTCTCCCCCTAACCATGCAATCCTTTAAATCTTTCCCAATCATTAGGTTTACATTTTCCAGAGTGATATCAGATAATCTAAGCCAAATAGGTTCTGAGAATCATTCAGTAAGGATGCAGATTGGAATGGGAGTCCCTTCATCTATTTCAGAGGATTCCTCCACATCCACTAAAACAGGCTAATGTTTCTTCCAGTCATCCAGAAAATGCTGTCCTTGGGGGTCACAGAACCAGATCAAACAGAGAAAGGATTTTATTTGAGAATATTTCTGCTGCTAAAGGAAGGAAGGAAGGTAGGAAGGAAGGGACTTGGAGACTAGGCCTATACCTTCCATTTCTTAATCTTTATAGCAAAGCCCAAAGTTCAAAATGCTGTCTCTTCATACCCTGTTACTCCTCCTCTCAGTTTTCTGTTAATGTTAGATTTAAAAGATGTTTATCACCACATTCCACTTCTCAAGTATTTCAGACTTTTTAAAGATTGTCCGTATCTGTTTTACATTTTCAGTTCTCTGTATTACCCTTTGGGTTATCTGCAGCTTTGAGGGTATTTACAAAGTGTCTGGTGCCTATGACAGCTCATTGAGGTTGCAAGGAATTTACATTCTCCTTATTTAGACAACTGTTTAACACTTGCAGAGTCTTTCTCAAAATATCATGAATCCCTGACCTGGGTAAAAGAGCTTCTCTATGGTCTGGGATTCCAGATCAAGATTCAGAAATCGTCTGTCATTCCTTCTCACAGGATAATATTTCTGGGATGCCTTCTGTATACATTCTGTATATAAAGAGGGCTTTTCTTTCACAGGCCAAAATAGAGCTCTGTATAGAACAGTTCCTGATCGTTTCCAGTTAGTCTCTTACTTCAGCCAGGAAACTCCTCTGAATTCTAAGTTTCATGGCATTGTTGATTCTTATGATTCCTCTAGCCAGGCTTCACATATTTCCTCTAATTAGTCTGATCCCAACACCAGTTCCCTGTATCTTTTCAGAATCCTGTGATAGGGCTTGTAAAAAGAAAGTTAGAATGGTGGAAGGACCAACTATCTTGAAATCCTGGACTTCATTTCTCCCTTCATGTCCCAGTCAAAATGCAACAACAGATGCCACAGACTTTGACTGGGGGGCTGCTTCCATGGGTATGAAAGTTCAGGGTCTGTACGACAACCAGGATAGACCAAAATGCATAAATGTTAAAGAGATGACAGAAGTAACAAATGTCCTCAAGTCTCTAATTCATCTTTGGACTCCAGGACCTCTGAGAGTTATTACAGACAACACCATAGTGATGTTGCACATAACTGAACAGGGGATCTAGATCTTAACCTCCTTTGCAATCTTGCAATGCTAGCTTGGAATATAGCAACTCAGCACAATCTGATCTTCCAGGCTTCTTACATTCCATCAGAGGAAAACATTATTGCAGATCAGCTAAGAAGAACCAGGACAGACTTTCACAAATGGAAATTGAACCTGGGGGTCTTATGGGAATTGATCCATCTGCGGGGAAGCTCCTCAGATAGATATGTTTTCCTCCATTCACAACAGAGAGCTAAAGAGATTCCTTGCAAGCATGCCTGGAAGACAGCTCTCTTTTAATTCCCTTGGAAGGGATTGTTCCTGTATGCTTTCCACTGATTTCCAGTGTTATTCTAAAGATTCAGAGGGATTCTCCAAAGATAATTGTGGTGATCCCCTCTTTTGGCCCAAGCAGCAGTGGTTTTCCTTTCATTTGAAAATGGTCAAGGATAATTATCACAAGCTTCCTCACAGATTCAGCTGACACAAGACAGGGATTGTTTGATACACCCCAACCTAAAATCTCTTTGGTTGACTGCCTGGATGATAGAATTTTAATAACTTTTAGGCACCTATTTTCTGAGGATGTGCAGCAGTTATTAAAAGAGGCAAATAAACCTGCTACTAGACAATCATATAAGGTTAAGTGGAAAAGATTTTCTAGTTGATGCCATAGAAAGAAATAGGTCCCTTTTAAGGCCCAGTTGCTTCTAATTCAGCAATATTTGTGTGACTTACTATCCTCCAGTCTTTCTTATTCTTCTCTCAGTATTTATCTTTTGGCCATTTCTGCTTGTCTAATCATATATTCCCCTTACTAACCAGTCTGAAGTCAAACAATTTCTGAAAGGGATTTTGTTGCATATCTTTCCACTTAATAAACAGGTGGCTCCTCCTTGGAATCTTAATTTTGTTTTGGAAAAATGAACACTTTCTCCAACTGAACCAGATCATCAGGCTGAATTGAGGTTCTTAACTTAGAAAACAGTGTTACATATTGCTCTGATCCCTGCAAGAAGAGTATCTAAGATACAAGCTCATATGGTAGGTCAGCCTTTTCCCATTCTTATAGAGATTGGGTATGCTTGAGAACAAATCCTTCATTTATGCCTAAAGTGGTTTTAGAGTTTCATGAGTCAAGGTATTTATCTGCCTGTCTTCTTTTTAGAATCTAAAAATGAGGGAGAAAGAATCTTGGGTACTCTGGATGTCCAAAGACAACTCGGATACTATCTTGACAAAACTAAAACCTTCAGGAATTCTGATCAACTATTTTTTTATGAGGGTAAGAAAAAGGACAACCAGTGTCAAAACAGGCAAATTCCAAATGGTTGTCTTATGCTATTACCTTTTGTTATACCCACCATAATAAGTCACTTCCAGGCAGAGTTAGGGCCCATTCTACTAGAGCCTTGGCTTCTTTTGTTGCTTTTTGGAAAAGGGGTAAGCTCAAGGAGTATCCTAGGGGCAGCAAGTTGGTCTTCCCTACACATTTTCACAAAACATTACAAACTAAATTCCTTTTCCAGATTTAGAGTATTTTTCTAGGACCATTCTCCAGGGATTTGAGAACCCTCAATCTTCCGCCATCTAAAAACAACCTCAAGGTTATGCTGCTAAATGTTAGGAGTCTTAACACGGAACTGCACCCACTTCAAGCAGTCTTCACTTTGGAAGACGCAGACATTTGAGCAGTCACGGAGACCTGGTTCAAGGCTATGGAGAGCACCCCAGCCATACTGGGTTACATGTCCTTCCACACATTCAGACCACAAACTGAAGACTTGAAAACTAAAGGAGGTGGTGTATCAATATTCATTAAAGATAAATACACCTCCATATTGGTTAAACAGTATGATTCCTTGGAGATACGTCAGGTGCAATTAACTGCCGGTAGGACACCTATTCAAGTCATTGCCAGCTACAGGATTCCCTCCATGAATCTAGACACCCACTCTGCCTATTTGGATCTACTTGAGTTTATCAAGATACATTCGAACACCATGCTTCTGGGCAACTTTAACTACCCATCCATTGACTGGATAAATTACTCATACTCAAAATCACTTGCCCAAAGGTTCCTCAACTTCATTAACTCCAATACCCTGGACCCATAAGGGGTGCCAACATCCTGGATCTGGTGCTTATCAATATGGGGGACCACTGTAGCACCCCTACTGTGAAGTCTTCCCTGGTGAGATTGGAGCACAAATCAGTCTCATTCAAAGTAACTATCACACCTGACCCCCCCAGCAGCAACTAAACTAAAAAACGTCTGCAAAGCAGATTATAACCTCTTATGGGATGGTATAAATAGCTTCACTGCACCACACCTTTCAGATGGAACAATGGAATTGGCAACTGTGCAGAGTTCTACACCAATGCATTATACAAATACCTGTATAACTGCATTGACTTGGCAGTACCTGATAGGACCAAAACAAGCTCCTCAAGAAAGAGCAAACCTGTATATAGTTTTATATATTTTTGACATCCATTACACTCATTGTCACTACAAAAATACTACAAAAAATTAAATAAAAATCAAATCCCATCAGATTCAATAAATACAGCTATGTTTAAGTATACCTAATTAAAGGAGATGTGTTATTTTGTTATTTGTGTGTTTTTTTGTTATTTTGATAATCTTAGTTTTAAAAAATGTCAATAAATTACATCTTAAAAGGGAATTTCTCCTTAATGAATTCAATAATTTAAAATGTTATGAATATAGTGTATGGAATGAAAACACACACAGTTAGAAAACAAACAAAAAAAAAAGCATCTTATTATATATGATAATTAATTTACAAAATTTGTTAAAAAATCCTAATTTCAATAGCATGGTATTTTAGTTTAGTAAAGTGATCTGATTGTAGTGATGTTCTTTTAAATACTTTAGTTGTTTTGTTGAATGTCATAATCATATCTATTTTATTTTTTATTGTAAAAATAAAATTGTTATGATATTTCTCTTGTATGTTAAAACAATAAACCTGTTTTGAAAAAAAGAAAGAGCAAACCAGCCTGGTGGAAAACTGCCATTAACAGGCTTTATAATAAAAGCAAAAAAATTGTTGTCTAAGAGTAAGAGAAAGTGAGCCCTAAACTGGAAACACTCCCTCCTCAGATTAAACAAGCAAATAAGACTTCTTGTGAAGTCCTCCAAAGCAAACTACAAATTGAAATTAGCTTCCTCAACTAAGGACAACCATAAGGCGTTTTTTAGTTATATCCATAACCTAAAAGGAAAGGTCCAGATGTGTGCCAAACTGGTAGTTAATGATACCACATATACTGAGCCTATAGACATAGCTAACTGGTTGGCTGACAGGTTCTTTGAAAACTTCACTCCCCTGTCCCCACCACAAGTACCCCATGACATCCGTACCACCTGTCCCCTACCTTGTATCTTTAAAGAGCAGGTCATAAATTCTGTCTCTAAGACCAAAGGCACAGCTTTTATGGGACTTGATAACATCCCAGCCTGTGTCCTACATGGGTTCCAACAAGAATTAGCAACACCATTGGGTACTCTTTTCAATCACAGTCTAAGCCCCGGCTTCATCCCAGCTGAATGGAAAATGGCTACTGTTATTCCATTGCACAAAAGTGGTGCTTCCACTGACCTTGGGAACTATAGACCTATTAGCCTGACTAGGCTTATCTGCAAGACCATGAAGCAAATCATCATGGACCTTATCAACAAAGATATAGGTACTCTCTAAACAATTGGCCCTACTCAGTTTGGATTTGTCAAAGGGAGATCATGCCTGTTAAACCTGGTGGACTTCTTCGAGACCGTCACCAAGGCCCTGGACAAGGGGAGATCTGTGCATACAGCCTACCTAGAGTTAGCCAAGGCTTTTGACACTATCCCCCACTCAGGCATCACTGACAAACTCACCCAGCTAGGTATCAACCCTTATGTCGTTAGATGGGTTTTTAAGTGGCTCACTGATAGAACACATATAGTCAATATAGGGAAATCCACCTCCAACAGCAGACCTGTAACCAGTGGTGTTCCACAGGGATCATTCCTGGAACATCTACTGTTTGGAATCTATTTCTCCAAAGTACAAGCAAAAACTAAAGGTCTGTGTCTGATGAAGTTTGCTGATGACTGCAAACTGGGAGCAGTCATAGAATCTCCAAATGATGTCAACATCTTACAAGAGGGTCTTACACAAACAAATCATTGGTGCCAAAGTCATGGCCTTAAACTCTATGCAAAAAAATGTATTATCATCCTTTTCGGTAAGAGCAATGTTCCTGTTAGCCACCAGATCCATAGCAACACCCTTTGTATGCACTCAGTGGTGCAAGACTTGGGCACACAGGTTAATAGCAGTCTTAACTTTGATCACCATGTCTCCACAGTGATAATAAGGGAATTCCATATTGCTCATCTCATAAGTAAGGGCATTGTCTCCAGAAAAAAATAAGTTATAACCTCCCTGTACTCTTTTCTTATCAGGCCAATAACTGAGTACAGTGCCCCTTTTGGTATGTACCTTTCCAAGCACTGCAGCAGTTGGAGAGACCACAAAGGTTCCTTACAAGGAAAATTTAAGGTCTTCAGCATCTATCCTATGTGAATTATCTGAAATCACTGTCACTTTATTTTGTTTCATACAGACTACTCAGAGATGATCTCTGCCTTGCATATAAGGCAATCTTAGACCCTGCTATATTGGAAATGCTGCATATCTGCAAGTCAAATGTTACAGGGTTACTTGCTCTAAAGACCATAACCTGGTATGTGACATTAATAGAACCTGCTGGAGGGACAGATTTGTCTCCCAGAGCTTACCACACCTTTGGAACAGACTCCCACTTCATATCAAACAGAGCACCTCACTGGTCGTCTTCAAATGCAGTCTGGATGATTGGATGGGTGACCATAAATTTAACCCGTGGGTTCCACCTGTGTCCCTCTTGGACAAGGGCAATAGGTGCTGCTCATGGAAATAAAAGTAGAACATGATTAGGCTTGTAAGGGCCCTGGGGCTATTAGCCTAGTAACTTCCTATGATCCTATGAAAATGAAAAAGAAACCTCACTGGCAGAATCCTTACCTTAACATGTATATAACAAAAGAAAAAAAAAGTCATGTGTCTTATGTGTCCAACATTTTATGTAGGGAAGACGATTAGACCTTTTAAAAACAGAATAACAGAGCATTTGTTGGACATAAAACATAAGAGGCAAACTAATGCACTCGCTAGACACATACACCAGCATAATAACCACATATTTAAATTCTTGGTGATCCAACATATGCCAAAGGACCCACAAGGAAGGGTCCTGGATGTCCATTTAGACATCTGTGAATTAAGATGTCAGCTTAGATTGGACGCAACTAGTTTCCCAGGCATAAATGAGGCGATTAGTATTTCTAGTGTACTAAAGTTAAGGCACATTTTAGGTTAATGGTTTTGTGAATTTTGTTCCTTTTGTCCTTTGGATATTGATTACAGTTTTTAATTCTTAGGCATGCATGTAATTACCTTTTACCTCAGGTTATATATACATTTTTTAACCTTAGGTTATCTCTTTTTTAACGTATGCAATCTAATGTTTTGAATTTTGTGGTATTATACACACATTTTGAGATATATTGTATTTTATAATATTAATAATTTTTAAATTTTTCTGGTTTTATATTGAATACACACATTAGTATGATGTTTATCTTTAGTTCATTATTTTTTAGTTAAGATGTTAAATCATTAAAGTGAATATCACTATGTAACTAACTATTTTAGGTATATAAGTTTAGGTTTTTCATTCAATTTTCTTATTCTAAAAAGTGTTCTGAGGAAGTCCCATTCAAGCGAGGTGAAGAAAGAGCTTAACTGTGGTATTTAATGTCGAATAAAGTTTTTTGTATTCACAGTGCTTGCATCTGTGGTTCGTGGACTGGCTTTACATTTATGTGGTGGTTCCTTAGTTTATATACACTACTTGGAGATTGGAGGATTTATTTATTTTATTTTTATTTATTTTACATTTGATGACCTGGAAAGTCCGACTGGACACAGGTCCATTTTCAGTGGAGGCCCAGGGAGAAAAGCTCCACATACAACAATTACAACAAATCTAAAAGTACAATTAATTTTTTTTTTTTTTTTTTTTTTACAAAACTGTAGTCATAAGGCATACAATTGTACATATAGTACCATATTTAAAGTTTCTTCATAGACATATATATCAATAGCAACAGAGTAAAACATTATTTTGTAAGAATAATTATTTTAGTAAAAATTGTGTACTGCCACCTATGTGGTAATTCATGGGTACATGTTTTTTCTCAAAGGAGATAACTATACATTTCTTGGCATTAAGCTTGAGCCCATGGCTCTGGCACCAAGCATCTGTTTTTGTAAGGCCCTTTTGTAGAATATCCACATCATTTGGGGATTCAGTAATGGCTCCCAGTTTTCAGTCATCTGCGAACTTTGTTAGACAAAGTCCCTTAGTGTTGGCCTGTACTTCAGAGAAGTAGATACCAAACAAGAGCTGTCCCAAGACTGAACCCTGAGGTACTCTACTTGTCACTTGTCTGGAGCTGGATTTGGAATTGGCTACTTTTACAGTCTGGGTTCTGTCAAAGCCAGCCAATAGTCAAATACATGTATGATAGCAACCCTCTTGCCTTGTGACTACTTTCAAAAACTACTCCTAGATAAAATACAGTTTCTTTTAAATCTACATGCAGACTGCAAGACAATATTACTGATAAAGCAGAATATTTTGTAATTCATCTGCCATCTCCAGGATTTATTTTATAACCAGGTAAGCTCACTAGACACATGTCCTTTTTCAGGGGCAACCGAGGAGTAGTATCTGGTTAAGTGACTTGTTCACAGTCACAAAGCAGGCAAATGAAGGTGGAAGGAATCAAACTGTGTATCCTTGGTTACAGGAATCATCTCATTAATAGTTCAGACCTTTAATCCTCTGCACTAACTGTCAGGATAGTGCAAAGAGCTAGCTATTTTAGGCATTTTAATGTATTTCTGCCAACTGCAGGCATAAAATCCCATCCAGGCAACTGTCTTAACTTTTCCTTTCTGCTGACTTAATTTGATAGCCAGGTAAGTATGGCGATCCTTTAGGACCATATCTGTAAGGATCTGTGTCATAATGATATACTTTATGAGCTTATTTGTTTTGTTTTGCTTACTGAGTTGTCCAGCTGGTCAAAGTCCATTTTCAGTGATGTCTGAAGGAGAAAATACCCATATATGTATTTGCAACAAGTAACGTTGTGATAAGCCATAAAAAAAAAAAAAAAATGTCAGTACAGTGCTAATAGAGTACATGACAATCCATTCAGGGAAGGATGTTAATGCCTAGCCGCAATACATGATGAAATAATTGAATATATATCCAAAGCATTACTGTACCATTGTACTGCTTTATCTGTCACTTATACATTGTTGTACCTTGTCTGTTTTGTATGTTTGGTCGTATTTTAACCCAGGGCTGAGACTGAAATTGGTCAGAATTGATCAGTGCTCTATCCATATAAATACATTCAAATAAATAAGGGGGACATTCACTTTCAGAACTTGACAGTTATAGCTTTTAAATTAAAAGAAGAAAAACTATAGAACAATGTTGATGCCTTAGATGCCTGCCTTAAAAAGCATTTGATGTCTGTAGTAACTTATGTGAAGGCCAATGAAGTTCCATGCAATGGGAAGATAATGACCAAAGATGTGTGGCACATTGAAATTAGAATACTGTGGGGTACTCATACAACTGAAGACATCATGTAGTAATAGGAGAACCTTAGAACATTTATTTGTCAACTAATTCATTAATTTGTGTCCTTGTACAAATTTGGCTTTATGGTAGCAAGCCATGTCAGGTTTTGTCATCAGATGAGTTTCTAAAAAGCTATATGAGATGGCACTGAAAAGAAATAATGGAGAATGATAAAGTCTCAAAGATCATTTTCCTGGTTTCTAGTGGTGTTAAGGAGAATAGCCTTTGTAGTTTCACTGTTTGTTTAAATAGTCTAGGATGAGTCTTAGGTACCTGAGAGAATTCACTGCTTTGTTAAATCATTAGAGAAAATGGTGCATCAGTTCCTCATACCCCTTTTTAACTTTTGCCTTAAATAATATGCACTTGGTCTTTGAAGTGTTCAGAATCTGGCTATAGTCTTCATTCCAGTCCTGTAATTTGCTATAATTGTATTGAGTTTTGCTCTGGGTACCATACTTGGCACCACAAACAGTATCATGCGAGCAATGTAATGCTAAGACACTGGCACAGTGGATTAAGGAAGAGGCACCAGACTATACACACATATTGCTGTTTTGTGAAGATGGAAAAAAGGATAAGAATGAGCACTCACTTTTATTACTCCTGACATAACTGAGGATGCAGAAGAAGGTATATAAAATAAACTAATGTACTGTGGACCTTGGGTAACAATAACAGACAGTTACACAAAGGTAGCAGTGACTATTAATATTAAAAGCAAGTGGCCACATTGGAAATGAAGAGTCTGGTTTACTTACTTATAATATCACCCTTTGTCTTCTAATTTTCTTCATCTCTAGTGTGTTTTTTGTTTTTATCTTTCACATGGAATTATTCCATGCCCTTGGTTTATGGGTTGAGGCTGAAATCAAGTTTATACAATTAATTTCTAGACAACACTTGGGCCAGCTGCATTCTACAATTATTAATTTTGGCTGTTTGCTGAACTGTAGAACACCTGGAGACACTGCAGTACAAGTATTTGATATATTGAATGAAACAATGTATAAAGTGAGCTAGACCTGAAGCTGTTGTGTTTACTAATATTAGGAACTGCACAGTGTGTAAAGCACTGACACTCACTTGTTTTCTGTTAAGGGGTACAATAAAGTTTCTGAGCAGACTTGATTGTAACATCAACAGCAGCATTATTTTGTATGATTAGATATGTCTGAAAGCATATCCGCGGTGGTGCAGCAGTAGCGTTGTTGCCTCACAGCAAGAGGTTCTCCCGTTCGATTCTTGACTGGAGTGCCTTCTGTGTGGAGTCTGCATGTCCTCCCCATGGTCGGGTGGTGTTTGAAAGATGTGTAGAATGGGCGTGCCTTTGTTGAAGGTTGGGCGTCGAGCTGGCACCTCGGCACCCGTAAAGAATCTGCTGCCAATCATTAGCAGTGGTGACCTCTAACCAGGAAAGAAGAAAAACAACAAAAGATATGTCTGAAAGCATTCTACACTTGAAATCTGAAATAAGAACAAATCCAGAAAAAAGTGTTTTATTGACTAGCTTTCAATGTGGACTTCTCCTTATTGTTCTAGTTTTTGCAAGAAATGGCACTTATTTTCAAGTTGTTCCTAAGCCCCATTAGCTGTCATGTGAAAGACAAGGCAGGAGAGAGTGGAGAACACTTCTAAAGCCTCCACAGACAGGCATTTTGCCTTCTTAATTTGCATTTGGTGTGGAATATATTGATGCTCCCTCCTGGATAGTATCACACATGTTTGTCCATAGCTGTTCAGGTGCTCTGTCCACTAACTCCAATACCTTAAATCTGTTCTTCCCCTCCACTCCATATTCACTTGGAATATTGTTGAGCTTGCATCTGACTGGCCTAGATGCTTTTCTTAATTTCTTTAGCTTAATTCTAAACTTTGAAATAAAGAGATGATGATCTGAGCCACATTCAGCTCCTGTTTTGGTTTTCTCCTTGAATGCAAAGTATATAGTCAGTCTAATTTCTATACTGACCATCTATGGATCACCATGTGTAAAGCCATTTCTCAGGCTGTTGAAAGAGAGTGTTTGATATGACCTGTTAATTATCTTTTTTAACACCTTTATTGAATTATCACTTAAGACATAGGCAAAATACATTTATATAAAAGAAAATAAATCATATTAACATATTTCTTCATACAAACATTATACATCACATATTTTTTGTATAACTATCACCAATCCAACATTACATAAATTGCTCAGTTCTTGCCTTCCCTTAAATCTCACTCCTCCACCAAAACTTTATTCTGCATGTACTGTTCCCACAATTTCCATTTTTTCTAAGTAGTTTGCTCTTAACCTTTTCTAAAGAGCCCACTTCCAGTTATTTTATCTCTATTACAATATTTAATACTTCAAATACAGTTGGTTTAGACTTTAATTTCCATTTTCTAGTAGTTGCTTCTTTGGCAGCCACCAGATGTAAAGATAACAATGCCTTACTAGGTCTAGGCAAATCAGATTCTTTATCCCAACTCAAAAAATAATTTCCTTAGTTACACTCATTTGCTTGGCCAGTATTCCTGACAAGAGTATCATGTAGGAATTTTTTAAAGTCTGCCAACTCATTACACTCCAAAAACATATGCTGCCAGGTACCTCTTTCTTTCCCATTACACCTCTGATATTTGTCAACTATCTGAGGAAAAATTATTTGGAGTCTGTTTGGGGTACAAAAGTACTTATGCAAACACTTCCAGGCAAAAATCTTAAGTCTAGACATTTGTTTTGCATATTTGGGAGCCATACATATATCCTCCCATTATTTGTGAATTTCTTATCTAATCAATATTCCCAATCTTTTCTGACCTCCTCTGATTAATTCCTGTATTTATTGTACAATATTCTATCTGACCTATTAATTATCCCTATTTTAACACCAGCTTCTATTCCATATTCAACTAAAACTCAACCAGTGCAGGTTTTTCACTTAGGATTCCCCTATCCCTTTCTCCTTGCCTATACTCTGATATCAATCCCTAATATGGAAGGCAGTCTGTAGCTTGCAGTCCAAATGTCTTCTTGTTCTTTTCCCATTTTATTACCTTTCCCTCTCTAGTAATTTGTTCCTAACACCTTAGTTCTTTTGCCAACTTTCTCTGGTAAATTACAAACCCCTCTTGCCTATTCTCTGTACCCCTAATTACAGTCATCCCCATCAGAATCTCCTTTCTCCATTCCTGTGTTGATTTAGTTCTCAGTACACTTACTGCTACTTTATGAATATAATATTCTGTATGACTGTTATTATTCTCCTTAAGAATCTGCATCAAAATTTCTATTCTTTGCTTATTTCTTGAATTTCCTCTCTGCTTCATCATCATCCTTTTTTCACTTTGAGTTATAACTTTCTGTATGTGTTTTGTACAAGAGCTTAAACTATGTAGCTGTAAAATATCCTTCCAACATTACCCTGCATTTTTATCTTAGTTTTTATTGGTGTGTGATCTAAAGTAGTTATGAGATGGGTGACAAACATTTCAATTAAATGCAAATGTTCCTGTTAAATATAATTTCCTTGTAATCTAGCCGAGTTAGCTACTGGTACAGTTTTGAGGTTTGTATGGCTGCATTCTCAGAACCTCCCAGATGATGTTAAAATTGAGATTTTTATATTTCCAGTTGGATAGAGATTTAGTTTTTGGCCTCTCTGCTGTTGAGTTGATCAAAAATTGTCAATAAAGGGGCAAGCTGATCCAGGGAATCTCTGAGATTTTTCAGCCCTCCTTTTCCAATTGTTCTAAGGGATTCTCTAACTTCTCATCCAATTTTGTCTAAAAACAGAATAAACAGTCTCAACAAAATGCAAGTCGACCAGTGTTTAAGAAGAAATGGCAAGGGGATTCCAAAAAGAAGCCTCGAGCCTCCCCAAACCAAAGAAAGTCTAAAAGTCTAAATGACCAAATGAGTATACAAGAAACCTTGTGACCTTCTCTCACCCTGGTTCCTTTTTTTCTTCCAGAAAGTCTGAATCTCTGTTTTTTTCTTTGGCATCAGGTAGTTTCAGACAAATGGGTTCTGAAAGTCATTCATCAAGGTAACTGATGGCAGTGGGATGAAATTCCTCCTTTCCAGAGGGGTCATTCCTCATCCTCCAGATCAGACTGTTTTGTTTTCACCTGTTCTTCATCACATGCTGTCCCATGGAGTAACAGAACTAGTTCTTCCTTCCCAGGTGGAGAAGGGTTTTTATTCAAGGATGTTCCTAGTGCCAAAGAAAGAAAGTGCTTGGAAACCAGTTCAGGATCTTTCTTTCCTAAACATGTTTGCGATAGTGCCTGTCGCTCTTCTTATGTGCATTATGAAGACATTGAGGGTTGGTTGTTCGTTTAAGTAGTTTATTTTATACAAATAGATCAGGATGGACATCAGGAACATTAAACTTAAACAAACTATCTAACTAACTGACTGACTACATACTTGCATGCTCTCACTCTGGCTGCTTACTCATAACGGCACTCCTGCTTGCACATGCTTATATGCATGTGCTGACTCACTGGAAAGCTTCTTAAAGGTGTATTACACACTCTGATCTACATCCTCTCTCTTTCCTGAGCTGTCTCATATAAACAATGACATTTTAATAGGCATGCAATTGTACAGACACTAATAAAGAAAAACAACAGTCATATCCAGGTTACCATGTATCTGGTACTAGGTTTCGAGATGCGACCAGATCTCATATAGTTAGGACTAGGTTTAGAAACAGGGACAGTCACTGGGAAATGTTCTGCTTGAGGAGTTTCAGGGATTTTCTCAAGAACTGGGATTGCTGATGGAATGTCCTCTGGAACAGAAACATTGGACAAGTCACTCTGAGAACAAGAATCTTTGTCACAGGCAAGATGCTGTAACACTAGTTCAGATACAGGTAACAAATGCTTCTGATTTAATCTGAATTCTACTCTTTTTGATTCCACAATGTACAATGTCAGCTCTTGACACAAACATTTCACAAATCCGATGCAATTAAAACCTTTTGACGTCTGCATCCTCGCTATCTCCCCTTTTTTTTAAAGAACAGAGCAGTTTGCTGGTTTTATCATAGTAAGACTTCAGGGGCAAATGCTTTTTCAACAATTGGGCTTTTGCTGCTTTGTTGTTCTTAGCACATGGAACCAACAAATTATTGCTGATTGTTACTGTGGTTCTGGTTTGTCTCGACGTAAGTCTCTGGGCAGGTGAACCAATATGTTTATCACAATGAATGTTTCTGCGGTTTAACAAGTTGAGAAAAACATCAGTATTGTCAAGTCTGGATTATTCTGACAGCTGTTTTGCACTTTGAACTGCATATTCAGCCATGTTGTTTGAGTGAGGGTATTCAGGACTACTCATAATATGAACAAAGTCCCACTCTTCTACAAATCTGTTAAACTGCTAACTAGCAAACTGTGCACCATTGTCAGAAATAACTCTGTGCAGACTACTATGGACAGAAAAATGCCTCTTCAACTTAGTAATGACAGTACTGGAAGTTTGGTTGGGAAGTAGGTCAATTTCAAACCAATTTGAATAAGAGACTACCAACACCAAATAATGTTGACCATTCCACTCAAAGATATATGTGGCTACTGCAACCAAGATAATTCAGGAATCTGGCTTAAGTCAAGTGGTTCTTTTTGTTGATGTGGCTTTGTACTATTACATACTGAACAAGATGAGAGTACTTTCTCAATATCTCTTGACATAGAAGGCCAAAATACTAGACCTATCACCCTTCTTTTGGTAGAATCAGTTTCTGGGTGGCCATGATGTAAGATCTTAATATACTCTTGCTACAAGGAATTTGGAAAAATTACCTTAGGACTTTTCATGATGATACCTTTGTTGGATAAAATCTCATCTCTGTATAGAAAATAAGGTTGCACTTCTGCTGGTAAACAAGACTGCTTTGCAGACCATCCTGGACAGAAAAAGTGGTTGAGCTTCTGGAGAATTGGATCTGAAGCTGTCTGAGTTCTGAGCTCATCAACATGTGTGGAAGAAAAATTTCTCACTTCCATGACCTCAAAATCAAGTTGCTCATTGTTATGCTGTTCTGTGGTTTATCTTGGCAATCTGGATAAAGAATCAGCAAGATAAAGAAGTTTGCCTTTTGTGTAAACAAGAGTGAAATTGTACTTTTGTAATTTGAGCATCATGCATTGCAGTCTAGCTGGAGCTGTATGCATAGGCTTGCTCAAAATAATGAAAAGAGGTTGGCAGTCAGTTTCGATCTGGATAGGTTGACCATAAATATAATCATGAAACTTTGAACATGCAAACACAGCTGCCAGGAGCATTTTCTCAATCTGGGCATACTGCATCTCTGTCTGGGTAAGAGTTCTCAATGCATAGGCTACTGGTCTGCCTTCTTGAAGAATGACTGCACCTAGACCAAACTTAGACTGGTTTGTGAACATCATAATAGCTGATGTTATATTGGGTTGGCAATTTTCTGTTTCAGGGCATTAAATACTCTTTGGTGCTGTTCTGACCATGACCATATTACATCATAGCATGTCAGCTCTCTGAGCGGTGCTGAAAGTTGGCTTAAATCTGGAAGGAACTTGCCTAGAAAACATTGTAGGGCTTGAACATTGTCTAGAGCTGTCATCTCTTTGCTTTGAAGGATCTGGTCGTAAGCCTGAAATGGTAAACAAATGACCAACATAAGTAACTTCTCATAGCCTGAACTTGCACTTCTGAAGGTTCAGCTTAAGATACACTTGACGTGCTCTTTCCAGAACTTTTTTGAGGTTTTTTTGTCATGTTCGGCTTCCCAATGCCTCCTACTAGAATATCATCTAATATAATAGCAAAGGGATAGCTAGAAAAAAATGCTCCATTGCACACAGAAAGACTTCACTGGCAGAATTTATTCCAAATGCCATTCTCAGAAATCTGTATCTTCCAAATGGTGAACCAAATGTGATTAACAATGAAGATTTTCGGTCAAGCAAAATTTGCCAAAATTAACTCTTTGCATCTAAGACAGAAAAAACAGTGGCATTTTGTATGAGGGCAGCAACCTCTTTGTGCATGTTGGATGATGAGGTCTTTTTAATGCTTTGTTCAGATCTCTTGGATCAATACATATTATAATATCATCTAAGCTTTTCTTATGAGCTACTACCATGGAGATACCTATTCAGTAGGTTCTTCTACTGGACAAATTACTCCTATCTGCACCATTCTGTCTAGCTCAGCTTTGATTCTGTTCAGCATAGCTACTGGAACTTTCTGTGCTGGTCTGATAACTGGGTTAACCTCTGGGTCTAACTTCATAGAGTACACAACTGGTAGTTTGCGTAGTTTGTCTGCAAAAATATCATCATACTCAGAAAAAATTGTTTGGGTGAAATTTGAGCTGTTGTCATGCAGTCTTACATGGTAAACTTCTTTATTAAGTGAAAGCAGTCCCATTTTCAAACTGTCTCTGAGACCTAATAATGACTGCATGTGTCTACTGACTATGAAAAATTGCAAGCCATAGAAGTTACCAGCAAAGTAGCATGAAAGCACTACTGAGCCTTCGGTTTGAATCTCTTCACCACCATAAGCAACAAGCTTTGCACACTTTGTTAAATCAAGTTGTTCTGCAGCCTTTACTCTAGAAAATGTTTCTGCTGACATAACCTTGCACTTTGAGCCAGTATCTACTTTGAGCTGTATGGGGCTCCCATTAATTCAAACAGTACAAAAGAGCTCATTCTTTGTCCACAAATCCACTTCATTGACTGTTTTACCAAGCACAGACACACCATCAACATAGAAATTAGAGTTGCAGCTTTCTAATTGATTAACTTGCCTCTTGGAATGCCCTCTTTTAATAAAAGAATGTGCATTATTTAATTCACAAAAACATTTGAAATTATTTCACTTATTGCAAGAATGACACTGCTAACCAAAAGCTAAGCACTTTTCTCTTTTGGGTTCATGATTTCCACCACAATTATGAGAGTTGACTATGAAGCTGGGTGGGGGCACATGTTTTGACTTTGCTACCTCACCCTTATGCTTCACTGAGTATGCTCTGGAATTTACTGGAAAGACTTGAGGTTTCCCAGGGACTGTTACAGGTCCTGCAGTAGCTGCCATGTTCTTGGGCCTGTTTCTTTTAACCATGTGCTGCATACTATCAACATGAGCTTTGTCACTGTGCCTTCCACTGCTATTCTAATTTGTAAGCATACTTGTGTGCTTTTATGAAAGCTTGTATATCTGACAAATCTCAATGGCCTTATTTAATGTTAAATCACTGTATCGAAGCAAAATCTTTCTTACTGTGTCATTATTAATACCACACACAAGCCTGTCCTTTATCAACTCATCTCTTAAATCACCAAATCTGCACATTTTAGCCATGAGAAATAAGGCTGTTATATATGCTGCAAAAGTTTCACCAGGCTTTTGATCCCTTGTGTAAAATAAGTGTCTTTCCATTGTAATTTATTCATTTGGGGGTTACACATTTCTCTAAATTTACATTTTAAGTACTCAGAGTCTTCCCTTGTTTCAGACGGTACCATTATATGAGGATCTTCCCCTTCCTCTGCAAACACAGCAGGTGCATACACAAATGAACACTCCCTTTCAATGGCCTGTGAACCAACTAAATTAAGCAGAATAAATGCCTTTGCACATGCATCTTTGTCAGAAAAAGCAGCCTGTATGAAAATATTGTATTCCTGCTCAAACACTCTCCAATTTTCTGTAATACTGTTATCAAACACAAGCGGTGCCATGCCCAAAGATTATAAGAAAACACAATACAAAATGGGCCCCTGTAACTATGTACGAACATTCACACAACCAGATACTTATAATAATATTCAAATGCACAATAAACTCTTTGAAATACTGTACTCTGTGAAATATTCTTGGAAGCAACTGTATTTTGTGAAATATTTTTTGAAACAACTTTATTTTGCGAAATATTCTTTGAAATGTCTATACTTTGCGAAATAACTGCACTGTAATACTGCACACAGTTGCAAAGTACATTTTATCAGATTTGAATATTGTTTCAAACATTTTTGTAATTATTTCAAATATTTTTATCAATATGTCATAGGAGCATTATGAGTGCTTTGTTTTATGCAAGTTTTAGTACCTGGAATTTATTTTTGACCTGTTTTGCTATTCATTTGAGCAGTAGGGATGATCCAGTCCTGTATATTCCTCCAGCTTTAACTAATTGTCTCATGGCTGCAACTCTGGATCCCATTCTGACACCATGTCGCTCTTCTTATGTGCATTAAGAAGACTTTGAGGCTTGCATGTTCATTTTAGTAGTTCATTGTATACAAATACATCAGGGTGGATAGCAGGAACATTAAACTTAAACTATCTAATTAACTAATCACATGCTCAGTACTTAAAGCTTCTTGAAGGAATATCACACACTCTGATCTACGGTGCCCAAATTCAAAATGATTTCACTTAACAACGTGTTGCCTCTTCATCACATCCTGTTCATGTTTTATGTGTCTGTATCACATTATCAGTTCTGTGCCTTACCCTTTGGACTATATACTGCACCAAGAGTGTTCACAAACTTCTAACTCCCAGTTATAGCTCACTGCAGGCTATCTTTGCAAAGTCTTTTTCAGTGTGTCAGGAAAATCTTTCTGAGAGAGAGAGACCAACAAGCTAAGATTCCAAGAGAACATTCAAAATTCCTTTACAAAGGATTGTGTTCCTGGGATGTCAACTATACACCTCAGTTCAAAGAGCTTTTCTTCCACAGGAAAAAAAAAATATATATATATCTATCTCTAGATCTGCTTCTAAGGTTTTACACACAAACATTTGTCACTGTGAGGGGAATACCTCAGGATTTTGAGTCTCATGGCTTCTGTGATTCGCATTATACCCCTGGCAAGACTCCACATGAGAAAGATACAGTGTTATCTGAAGTCTCTTTGGTCCTACCACCAACACCTTTTGTCCTTTCAAATTCCAGTCCTGAGGTTTGTCAGAAGGTAAATCATTTGGTGGAGAAAACAGATATCCTTAAATCCAGGTCTCTCCTTCTCCCTCCCTATTCTAAAGTAGTCAGTCACTGCAGATGCCCCAGATTTTGCTTTAGGAGCAGTTTCAGGAGGGATAAAAGTACAGGGTGTGTGGAACACGAAGGACAGATTCAAGCACATAAATATCACAGAGGTGATTGCTCTGATCAAGGCACTTAATTCTCTGAATCATCTTTTGTCCCCAGGATTTCTTCAAGTTGTTACAGACAATACCACAGTCAGGTTGTACCACCTTTGCAGACTAGCCATGTTAGTTTGGGGTATAGCCTTACAGCACAATTTCACCCTACGTGCATCCTAATTTTGTTAAAGTAAAATTGTGTGACAGACAGGCTGAGCAGGACCAGAGCAGACCCTCATGAATGGAAACTAGATCAGGGGGTCTTCCAAGATTTGATCCATCTGTGGGTAGTTTCTGCCTCCTCTGAACAATCAACTGGAAAGGAATGTTCAGACTCCATGCAAAAAGAGAAAAGGATTTTCTCCTTTTTTCTCCTTGGACAGGAATGTTCATGTATGCTTTTCCACACTTAACACTCATATCCAGGGTACTTCTGAAGATTCTGAAGGAATCCCCAGAGAGTACTGATATGACTCCCTTTTGGCTCAGGCAACAGTGGTTCTCCATTCTCTAGGAAATGGCCAGGAGCAATTAAGCGTACAACACAACGGATCTCAGGGATCTATCCACACAAGAACACACAGAGAGTTTACACCATCAACTCAATCAACTTCAACTGACAGCCCAGAGATATTTCCTTTTTACCCTTTTTTTACTGAGGATGTGCAGCAGGTACTAATGGAGACAAAAAAACACTACTACAAAATCATACATTAGTAAATGGAAAACATTTTCGAATTGGTGTCAGCAACATAATTTGCACCCATTCCATGGTAATTGTGCTGTGGTTTTACAATATTTATGTGAGTTACTAGCCGCTGACCTTTCTTAATTCTCTGTCAAGGTTCATTTATTGTCCATTTCTGCATGTCTGCCCATGGATCATCTTCTTTCAATTCAGTCTTATGTCAAAATGTTTTTGAAAGGGGTTTTGCACAACAGACCTCCAGGTAAACCAGGGGCCCCTCTTGGGATCTTAACCTTGTGTTAGAGAAGCTAGCAATTGCGCCATTTGAAACAGTTAACCTGGCTGACTTGAGATTCTTAACATGGAAAACAGTTTTATTGATGGCTCTGACTTCTGCAAGAAGAGTGTCTGAGTTGCAGGCTTTTATGGTGAGTCAGCTCTGCCTCATTTTCCACAGGGGTAGAGTTTCTTTGAGAACTAATCCTTTCCATCTCCTCATTTTCTTTCCTGAACCTAAAATGAGGTGTACACAGACAACTTTCAGATCTTTGGATCAATAGTTCATTTCTTATGTTATTCACCATAGCAAAAGTATTCCAGGCAGGGTTAAGGCCCACTCTACCATGGCTTTGGCTCCATCCATGGCTTTTTAGAAAGAGTTGGATTATAGAAGTATTCTAGGAGCTGCTAGTTGGTCCTCTGTGCATACTTTTACAAAGCACTGTAAGCTTGATTCTTTCTCTTGGTCCAGCTCAGGCTTTGCTAGGATCATTTTCATGGGGCTTATGGACTCCTTTCCTTCCACCTCCCAAATGTAGTTAGACTGCAGCAGTGATCAATATAATGAACATAGTGCAACTGTGTAAATAAACTTACTATAACAGTAGATGGTCAAATGATCACTGCTGCAGTAGTGTGATCATTTATTTTTTGTTGTTCCTAATATTGTCCTTTCAGGACTCAGTCCCCAAACATGTCTTTAGCTGAGCTGTTCGTTTAGTTGGGGCACATATCAGCTTAGCTTGAGCTGTCTGTTAGTTTGGGCACATGGAAGGTACCTTGAATCTTTGGAAGCTAGCCGACTGTTACATTTTTAACAGGTTATAAACTACGTAGCTAAGGCTACTGAAGCAGTGATCATTCAAACATCTACTGTTATGTTAAGTTTACTTATACTATTGTGCTTTCCACTGGAATAATTGAGTTTTTTTTCCATATGACTATAAAATCTGTCTGCATCAATTCCAGTATATAGTTTGTATATCTTTGGAAGGCAAGTTTTTGGTTTATAGTTTTTAGGATGGCTTACAGGTTCACTGTTTAAGGATGAGTATTGTTTTTCTTGTTGTTAACCAGGTTGGTGTCTATTTAGGATGCACATATAAGTAATTCTTACTCAGGGCTAAATCTTGGTGTAAAGATGCCAATACTTTTAGCCAGAAGTTAGGTACTGCATCTAGGCCTGGGGTATTCCATTTAGGAGCTTTTCTTAATTTTGTTTTAATTTCTTTGGCTGTTATTTCATCCCATTTCATAAACTGTACATTTAAACTCTGTTTATTTGAATACTGTTTCCTTTACTTTTTTTATCCATTCAGCATCTTTGTTATTTTTCACAAGGTCTTCATAAATGTTTCTCCAAAATGCGTCTATTTCTTCTTAGGGGTGTTTCTGTTCCTTTTGCTTAATTTCCCAGTTCTCTATAAAACTCTTTTAGGTCATCAATGAATTGCTTAGTTTGCACTTTTCCTTTATATTTTTCTGCATAGCTTCTAAGTTTTTAATGCCTGTGCTGATATCTTTAGTTTATTATTTGCAATAGTGTATGATGCATGATGCTAGTCTGTTTTGATACTGTGCATTGCTTTTACAAGATCTATCTTTCTAAGTATTTTTGTTATCAGTTTCCTCTTCCATATTCCTCCAACAATGACACTTCTTGTCTTAATCAGTTTATAGTGTTCTCTGGTCAATGCTTCCATGGTAGCATTTTATTTCTTCCCTTCTTTTCCCTTATTGCTCTGTTTTTGTGGTAAGACTTTATCTGTCATTAATTTAGCTGCACAATAATATATCCTGTTTACAAATTTCTCTTTATAGACTTGAGTACTGTGCTCATCTGCTTTATCAGTTATAATGTGTTACTTTATGTAATCTGTTTCTTTCAGTTTCAGTGATCTTAATATGTCTATCCATCCCTTTTAAGTCAAGCAGCTCTTCCTTTATACCATTTTCTTCTAAACTGGGAGCACATTATTTGCTCTCTGTGTCCTGTGGGCATTCTACAGAAAGTTCCAGAACATCTTTCTGTGACATGTCCTTTTCAGATGTATCCTGCGAGATGTGCCTATCATTTCACAACATTGCCTGCATCAGAGTTGCTACTGCTCTTGCTCCTTCCCGTGCTATGAAACTTCAACTGAACTTTTGTACCAGTTTCCTGCAGAAGGCTCCAGAGCATCATCATGTGGCAAGTCTTCATATCCCTCACTCCACCTGTTTCTCCTTAGTTTGGGGACTCATTGTTCCATCATGCTATGACATTAGCAATCCATAACTTCTCCATTACTGATCCTCTTTTCTACTTTCTCCTTTCTTTTCTTATTTGTTTGTATTGTAAAATTTTCCACAGTCAGGTACCTTTGCCTGTATTTCTCTTCAAATAGCTTTAGTGATTTTTTTTCCCTATTTCTTCTTCGGATACCTCCCTCTTCAACTGTTTCTCCTTAATTTGGGGATTCGTTGTTAGATCATGCTATGACATTACCTGTGTTGGATTTTCTACACTAAATCCTTCATTTCATACATAACCAATAACTTCAGTTTCTGTTTGTTTAATTTCTACCTTACAAATCCTCTGTCATACAGTCCCCTTTTTCCTATTCTTTGTATTGTGAAATTTTCCATAGTCTGGGTTCTTTTGACAGTATTTCTATTCAATATCTTTTCAGCTACTTTTTTGTATTGATTAGTTTTGCTTTTTCATTTGCATTAATATTGCAGCATATCAGATCTCTTTTTCTTTCTTATATCCATTTTTTTTCCTTTGGATGCCTCCCACTCCACCTGTTTCTCTAATTTGGTGACTCGTTGTTCCATCATGCTTTGACATTTGCTGTGTTGTATTTTCTACATTAAATCCTTCACTCTACAGGTAATCTGTAATTCAGTTTCTATTTGTTTAACTTTTACCTTAATAATCCTCTGTTTTACATTGCCCCTTTGTTTTTTTTTTGTATAGTGACATTTTCCATATCAAGTTGCCTTTGTCTGTATTTCTCTTTAAATATCTTTGGAGCTACTTTTTGTATTGATTGGTTTGGCATTCTCCTTTGCATAAATATTTTCAGCAGACATTTTCAAATATGACCTAGATAAAAAAAGAACAGAGCAAATGAATGGCAAATCAGATAATATGAACATCAGATATTTTTCGTTCCCATGTCCATGTTTCTTTTTTATACCTTTCACAAGTCTCTGGATTTGATTTTGTTCTTCATATTTTCGTACTTCCTCTGTCACTTCTTTTTCCAGAAGGCCCAGTGTTTTTTTCATCTATGTAATTTTTTTCATGGATCTGTTGTATTAATGAATGCAAATTTGCATTTAAAGCTTTTGACAGTTTTTCTTTTGCAGGTATTTTTCTTTTCTCTAATTTTTCTCTTAATCTTACTGAATATCTTCTATGGAAATTCTAGGCTTCACTCTGTCATCATTATGACTCTTTTTTGGCCTGTCAGTTTTTCTGGACTACTAGTTTCTTCTACAACTGGGAAGGGTCATCCTGGCACCAGTCTGTACACTGGGACTGGGCACTTTTTTTATCCTTGGGCCTGTGCATCCAGCTGTCTTTTTTATTTTTAACCTGTTTCTCTTCATGATGTATGCTATATAAAATACAATTTATGTATCAGTGTTGTCTTGGAGAGATTTTGTGAAAAAAAGGTCCACCAAGTGAAGGTAATAACCAAGACTTGAGGATGACTCAGTTCCGGCAGTACTGCTCCCCTTTTCTTGCTGATTTCATTATCTCTGCATTTGTACCCCCATCTTCTGCTATTATTTGCAGACCATGTTTCTAAGTCCTATCTCTTTATAACTATATATATATATATATAGATATATATATATATATATAAATTATATCATTGTCTGCTGTTCATATTACCTAATTTGTCATTCATTTTCTGTATTCCTTTTTAACTAGGTCATAACTGAAAATGTCTGCTGCAAATCCTTCCAGCCATACACTTATCACATTGATTAGTACATCTTATTTACTGAAACCATGGTTAAATATATAGTAAAATGAGAGACATGCTCTAAAAGGTTTTAGTTTTCCTCACATAGTAGCAAATGTAGAGATTTAGTACTTTGAATGACTTGAGGTAGATATGGATAAACGCAGTCTTGTGGATGTAGTCAGACTGGATTTGAAAAATGTGTTTTATTTTATTCCTTTATTGATTGGATAAACTGACTGGACACAGTTGTCCCTTTTCAGGTTTATAAGTCCATAGGTTCATAGGTTCATACCAGGCTAATGACCACCAGGGTCTTTACAAGCCTAGCCATGCAACCCAACCCAGTTTTGTCTCAGAGTTCCTTGGATGCCTATATGATGGGATATCTTAATAAAGAGGTAGCTAAGGGCTATGTGGGGGGGGGCATTTTAGTTGGGGATTAATTTACTTACTGTTGACCTCTGTCCATCAGAGACATGGGGGCCAGGCCAGGGGGTGAATTTGTGATTTCCCATCCAATGATCAAGGTTTCTTTTGAAAAGAGTCAGAGATGGACTCTGCTTCACATAGATGGGGAGCTTATTCCATAGTGCGGGGATCTTTTTAAGCACATATCAGTCCCTCCATTAGGTTCCATTTATGTTGCAAGCTTCAGTTCCTGCGATCTAGTATGTCTGGTGCTGTTTGTCTTGCAGATGTGCAAGAGATCTATCAGAGTTGGTTCTGAGGACTCCGTACATGCTAGGCATGATCGCCTATCAGTAACCTGTAAGAGACTGGGTACAGAGACAGGACCTTAAGGCAATCTTTGTAGGATTCTCCTGGTGTGGTACCTTTGAGGGCGTTCCTACTGTTGCAAGTGCCTGGCTAGGTACATGCCAAAAGGGGCCCTATACTTAATGATGGGTCTGTTAAGGGCTGAGTAGAGTGGTACTATTACTTCCTTTGACCTGGATACCATACCCTTGCTTAGACTTGGGTGACATAGAATGATTTTCTTACTATCTTGGATACGTGTTGGTCAAATGCCTGATTACTGTCTACATATGCTCCCAGATGCCTAACTATCAGGTCAACTCTTAGGGTTGTTTTATTGGTGAAGTGATTAGCTTGGGCAGATGCTTTCCTAAAGGGCACTGCAATGCATTTCTTTGCATTGAATTTTAATCTGTGGCTTTCACACCAGTCATTTGTTTGTGACAAACCTTCCTGTAGAATGTTAGTGTCATGGGGAATGTATGATACCTCTCAATTTACAGTCATCTGCAAACTTGGTGAGTCAAAGGCCTTTAACATTAGCTTTGACTTCCAAGAAGTAGATGCCAAACAGGAGCAAGCCTAACACAGAGCCCTGGGGTACTTTGCTGGTGACCTCTTTCTTGGTGGAGGTGGTGTCACAGATCCTGACTTCTTGGGTCCTAGCTGTGAGTCAGTTGGCAATCCAGTGAGTTATGTAGGGATTTATGGTTAGTTATATGGGTTTGTCAGCAATAACTGACTGGGGTAATGTATCAAAAACCTTGGCCGGGTCAAAGTAAGAGGTATGTACTGTTTTTCCCTCATCCATAGCCATGGTGACCCTCTCAAAGAAGTCTACCAGGTTAAGTAGGCAAGGCCTTCCCTTAACAAAGCCAGACTGAGATGGTTCCAGTGTCTATAGATTGCCAATGTCCTTGTTGATCATTTCCAGAAAATTTATTCAGTGGCTTTGCATATTAGACTTGTGGGACAGATGGGTCTTTAGTTCCTCGGATCAGTTGATGGCCCACCCTTATGAAGAGGGATGACTGTTGTGGCCCTCCATTCACCTGGCATGTAACCTGTTTTGAGGCTGTAGTTGAACAGTCTGAAGTAGTCCTGCTAGGTCATGTTTTAGGCTATTTAAGTTGCAAATGGAGATATTGTTGGGGACCACTGAAGCAGTGTTTTTAGCCTTAGTGAGTACCTACAGGGCCTGCTCCCTGTTGATAGTTGGGGGGGGGGTGATTTACTAAAAGGGATTTCACAGGGGGTATTGAATACAGAAATAAATTTATCAGCCGGTACATTTACTATGTCGCTCTGGTCAGTGCCATTTACCACCATTTCTGTACATTGCTGAGTATTACTTTTAAGATTCCTGACAAAGCTGAAGAAGGCCTTGTGATTGCCTTTAGCCCCGGAGGCTATCCTGACCTTGTAATTGTTCTTGCTGACTTTATTAGACCTCTTTAGTTTCTTGTTTAGTTGAATCAGAGAGTTCTTGTCTCTATGAGAGATGCACTTTCTGTTTTTGGCCATGACCTTTTCTTTTGTTATATAACCTGTTGAGGTAAGGATTCCACTAGTGTGATTTGTTTTTTTGTTAGATCTAGGCTTACATCTGGTATGTACAGCAGCCTCATTGCAACTATTTACAAATTTGTACAGGGTTTCTGTAAGTAATTCTGCAGAAGTAATTGTGTTCTCAGGGTTTGGGGGAGCAATGAATTTTGACAAAGCATTGGTTAACAGGTTGTATTTTGTTTTAGTATAATTCCTAACTGTTACGGGTTTAGTTCGGTTTTCCTGGTTGAATTTTATTTAGAGAGAGACAGCTTTGTGGCCCAACTTCACCAATGAGGAAGTGACACAGGGTATGGGGGCTGCAATGCTCTCCCATGTTTTTTATACTACGTCCAATATTTTCGATCCTTTGATCGGAGAATGCACTATCTGGATCAGGGTGTTTATGTTGATGAAGTCCAGGGTGACACTGTGTCTGTGAGTTAGAGGCAGTGTACATTTTGCAGTCTATAGAGGGGTACTTAAAGTCTCCCATGAATAGGGTATTTGGTTGGATGCTGAGTGCCTCTAGTAGGTCTAAGTAAGAGTTGTAAGCTTAATGGGTCTTAGAGGGTGACTTGTAGCTAGCCCGTACATGGTATAGAACCTTATCTGTTGAGGCTTGGATATAAATGAACTTTAGGGCATCATCCTGTTTTACCAACCTAGATTTATATTTGTTGCTAACACAGACTGAGACGCCTCCATCTTTAACCCCTGTCTTTCCTGTTGTTGATCTAACCAATAATATAAATGAGTCACAGAACTGAAAACATAACAAATTAAAACAACAACAACCCTACCAGTACACCCATACTCGAACACAGGATATTTTAATATTAAAACAGAAATATAAATGGTTTAGCACTTCCATCCTGAGACCTTTTCAGAATCATTGAATAAAAATTATTTGTAATCATCCAATAAAAACAGATTGAGCATACCCACCCCCGAAAGGATACACAAATCAGTTGTAATGTAATAACTGTAAAAAACAATCAAAATAACAAAAGTCTGTATCAATCAGGAATGCTTTGATACCATCACCTCCAGTAAGATGATACACCAATCAAATACAAAAATACAAATGCAGCAACCAGTAAAGTCTCCAAAAATTAATTACAATCAGAAAACCTTTCGTTCTTTCATAACCAATAAAAATACAGGCATATTCATCCGTATGCCACTGTGATAGTGAAAGTGAATGGAACGACCAATCAGATTTCAAAGGATCAGTTCCAATCTACCGATCCGGGAAATTATAGACCCATCAGCCTAACTAGCCTGGTCTGTAAGGCCATGGAACAGATTATCATCGACCTCATTAACAAGGATATTGGCAACCTCCAAACACTCAATTCCACACAGTTTGGCTTTGTCAAGGGAAAGTCATGTCTATTAAATTTGGTCGACTTTTTTGAGACAGTCACCAAAACCATGGGTGAGGGGAAGACAGTGCACACCACCTACCTTGACCTGGCCAAAGCCGTCCACACTATTCCCCACTCGGGCATAATAGATACACTCTCTCAACTAGGCATCAATCCATATGTTACTAAATGGTTAGCAAACTGGCTCACTGATAGAACCCACCTAGTCAAAATTGGGGAAGCCACCTCAAGCAGTAGACCTGTAATGAGCGGCATACCCCAGGGATCAGTCTTGAGGCCTCTGTTATTTGGGATATACTTTTCTGTGTTGTAGGCCAAAGCCAGTGGGCTATGGCTGACCAAGTTTGCAGATGACTGTCATCAATTTCCCTAGTGATGTGGACATCATCAGTCTCACCCAAACAAATGACTAGTGCCAGAAACATGGCCTCAAGCCGAATACCAAAAACTGCATCATCATTCCCTTTAGGGAGAGTAATGTCCCCACAAATTATCACACTAACTAAAATGTCCTAAGCACACAATCAGTGTGAGGGATTTGAGCATCCAGGTTGATAGCAACCTAACTTTTGACCACCATGTTGCTTCCATTGTACGGAAAGCTTTCTACATGGCCCACCTCATAAGTAAGGGTATCTCATCCAGGGACAAGGAGGTCATAACATCCCTGTATTCTTCCCTTATAAGGCCCGTACTGAGTACAATGCCCCTTTTGGCCTGTACCTCATAAAGCACATGCAGCAGATGGAGACATCACAGAGGTTCCTCACCAGGAGAATCCAGAGCTTCAAACATCTACCCTACACAGAAAGGCTAAAAGCCCTGTCAATCTACTCAGTTTCACACAGACTCCTCAGAGGTGACCTCTGTCTGGCATACAAAGCAATCTCAGACTGCCTTTATGGGACTGCTGCATATCTGCAAGTCAAGCTCCACTTGAGTAACCTGCACGTGTGACCTCAACCTGCTCTGTGACATCAGTAGGACTTATTGGCGGGACACATTTGTGTCCTAGAGACTCCCCCATCTGTGGAATAGACTCTCTCTACACGTCAACCAGAGTACCTCATTATCCCTTTTTAAGCGCAAACTGGATAGCTGGATGGGAAACAGAAAATACACCCCTGGAATTCCACCTGTGTCCCTGCTGGACAGGGGCATCAGGTACTGACTTGTCTAAACATGGGCTAAACTCTTAGCTATGCTTATAAGGGCCTAGGGCCAGTAGTCTAGTAACTTCCTATGATCCTATGATCAAGAACATTTTAGTTCCATCAAAACCAATAAAAAGTACACCAATCAAAACTATTAAAGTGAATACAGCAACCACTCAAGCCCTCAAGAGTTAGTTCCAATGAAAGAAGCTTAAGTTCTTTCTTACAAAAATATTCATCCATACCCTGTTGTGGAGGAGAATGGAAGTTAAGCATCCCCCAAAAGGTGTACCAGTCATATTGTTTCAACCATTCAGGATAACCAATCAAGGAAACAACAATTTTGCCAACTCCATAAAATTGTGCTGTCTATAATAGCCAATAAGAATCTTCCATTAGTTGTCAAGAGCTCAGACTGACAACAATGCGGCAACATTGAAAATAAATAATAAGTACCACCAGTAGTAATAAATCATTATATCTTAGATGCCCTAAATCATAATTCACTAGTTATTAATACCTCTTGGTTTAAACTAGGGTAGTTTATATCAGCGAAACACATTTGCCACACCATCTACTTATGTAACAGAATGTTTTTCCAGTCACTTGAGCCGATAAGAAGTTCCACCAGTCAAATACATTGAAATAACTGCAGTAACAATCGAGTCCCCACAACATAATTACAATCAGAGGAGCTTATTCATCCATACCCCGCTATAACATAAACTAAAAGTAAAGCATCTCCTAAAGGTGTGCCAATCAGGTAGTTTGAGCCATTCGGGAAAACCAATTAAGGAACCAAAAACTTTGCCCAATCAATAAAGCTTTAGTGTCTCTAATAGCCAATAGAAATGTTCCATCAGTTGTCAGAGGCTCAGGTTGATGAACGATGCGGCAAAACTGAAAATAAATATTAAATACCTACAATAGTCATAAACCGTTAGATCTTAGATGCCCTAAATCTCATTTCACTAATTATTGATACCCTGTTGTTTAGACCAGGGTAGTTTGTGGCATCAAGATGCATTTGCCACACCATCTCCTTGTGTAACAAAATGTTTTTCCAGTCACTTGAGCCATTCTGATTAACCTGTTCCAAAACACAAAACAAAAATGTTTCAAATTTCCCACAAACTTCAGCGTGCTTTGCCAAGGAACTTTTATTGTTGTGCTTACTGATACTGTATAATGTTCAAAGAATTGTTAGTATTCCCAATGTAATATGCAGGGCATGGTGCACACTGGGCTAAATAAACAACTCTACTGGAGTTGCAGTAAAATTTCCCATAGATTGCTTATGTAATTAATAGATCAATTAATGAGCCCTTTGGGTTGGAATCAATAAATGAACACTGCTGGAGAGTTCCACATTTTACTGTTTTCGGAATGCCAAAAGTTCTGCTGTTGTTGGTTCTTTCCAAAATTCTCTTGCTGTTGGGAGAATTTCTGAAAGTAATTGAAGGACCTTTAAGAAAATTATGTTTTAATGCACCATCACATTGTAAAATGTGCCAGTTTCTAGTAAAAATCTGCTTGATGTCTGCAGCATCCACGGAATAGTGCAACACCATATTGTTGTAAAAATTCCCAACAGTTCGCTGGGGTTGTTCAAATTCTGGTGTTCCCATGTTGGTCTGAATACCGGCATTAATAATTGCACTGTATTTTCCTTTTCTTTCTCTCACAACAGCTGTCCTTACTTCCTCGACAATGTTAACTGGATATTCACATTCGGTAAACATATGTTCCAGTTTGTCAAACTTGGAACAGTAAGTTTCATCATTGGAAGTAAGCCTAGAAATTCGTATGAACTGACTTTTCAAAATCCCTCTTTTTTGATGAAATGGATGATGGCTTTGAAAATGAAGGAAAGAATTACAAATGTAGGCTTACAGTAGATGGAAAATTCCAAGTGGCCAGTATCTGTCTTACTGATGCAAATATCCAAAAGGCTAATTGAATCTGAATTGATATGGTGTATAAATTCAGAGAGCCCAACAGTGGAGTGTAGCTGTTGCATAAATTTAGAAGTATCATCCTGGCTACCTGTCCAGATGAAAAATATATTATGCAGGTACCGGAAATAACATGAACATTTCTTGTAAAACTCCAGATTGAATACATGTTTTAGTTTCCATCTCAACAGAACAGCATTTTCATAGGTGGGGGCACCATACCTCTCAACCTCTTAGTGCAAGAAATCTGGACAAACCCAACAAAATGGGGGGACAAAGGCCCAAAAATACGGACATATTTTAACAATTTCTCTTCTAAACTTAGAAAGTTTCTAGAGTAACAGGGCTTGTTTTAACATACATTTTCTGAAGGATTTGAAGTCTGAAACTCAAATGTATGTCATTATTTAGTATGAGCCAAAAATCTGGACAGTTGAGAGGTATGTAGGGAACATGCTGCCCCCATAGCAACACCACAAAGCTGTTTATAAAAATCTCCCTCGAAGGAAATAAAGTTGTTATTCAATACAATCTCCATAAAGTCAATCACCAGGGTAACATCAGTGGATGACAAACCAGTATTTGTGTACCATTTCACTAAAGCAGAAGAGGTATAGCTGTGAAAAGATTTTTTATATCACACGTTACAAAGATATCGGTTTTAATGATCTTGACCTTTCGAAGCTTTTCAAAAAGTCCCAAGAATATTTTATAATGTATGGAAGCTGTTTGAAAATACATATTAACAAATTTCGCAAGTGCTTCAGTGATAAATCATTCATATCACAATGTATCTTTGGAATCCTGAAAAGTTTTGGTATAGATGTATGAGAAACCTTAAGAAAATCATAAAGACTGAGGGAAATTGTGTCAAGTGCTAATAATTTATCCAGTAGTATGTTAATTGCTCTGTGTGCGATGTTCTTTTTGTTGATGGACACCATGATATAAGTGGCATCATCACTTGATAAATGATTCAGCTTTCCAGAATAGTCAGTTGTGCCCATAAGAACGGGGCCCCCACCATTATTGGTTTTCATACACCTAATATTGGGGTTATATGTTCTATACCATTTAAGATGTCACACTCATTGTTTGTAAGGTTGAAACATCTGTTTTTCCTTTTACAACCCAACAAGGATCTAATGTCCCTCTCACAGGTCTTTTCAAAAGCATAAATAATTGGGTGAACTGGAGGGTTAGCCATACTTTTATGTTTAAAGTTCATATCAAATGACTCCTGATCAACTGAGTCACAAAACAAGACCTGGAAATTAAGTTTATGTGTAAAAAGTTTCAAGTCAGTGAGAATTTGCTCACTTTTTGCTCTTCCAGTAGGAATGAAGCTAAAGCTCTTCAAGAATAATTGGTGGTACTCAGGGCTAATAATCATGTTGGTGAAGTTGTAAATAAAAAAATTGTAATAACTTGTAATGGATACCATACCTTGATGAGGACCTTTACCCAAATAATCATTTGTAATGGTAGTACTTAATTCCAACATATGTTCCCTTGGAATTTCTGTTTCCCCTTCGAATTGTATTGCTGGTTGGAGAAACGCAGATGTTGAAAATGATTGATTGAATTTGGTTTCTGTTTGCTCCCTGTTCATTCCAATTTCCTCAGTCCTTGTTGTTCTAAAGGGGATACGGTGTCAGCATCAAGGAAGTCTTCCTGGAAGTCAGGACTGTTATGTTCAGTACTGCCCTTTGTAACATCTACAATCCCCGTTGAGAGCTTGGGATGTTTAGGGAAAACAGTTTTGTTAATATAATCATTATCGTCCCTTATTAATTTTTTATCTTTTTTTCTCTTAATGGGGATCAGGTGTAGATCAACTTGATTAAAAGTGTTGTTGAATTTTGGTTTGTGTTAGTAATTGATGTAACCATTTTGTTGATTCCCTTTTTATAAACTTTCATACGATGTAGATTATTCTTGATTATCAGACGTAACAATTCTAGACGTGTTGTCAAACAATTTGAGTAACTCAAAATGAAAAGGATTGTTTTCCTCTATGCCCTGTGGAAACTTCCATAGGCGCAAGCCCTTGGGGACATGTTTCCATTTCAAACTCTCTTCTAAAAAGAAATTATCAAGTTGTATAGACTTATATTTGAAGAGACATTTATCCAGGGCTTGTATTTGTTCATCAAGACTGAGGAAATCACCTTCCTTAGAACACATGTATTGTCTAGGTTCAGCTAAATTACACTGATCAAGCCATTTACTCACATTGTTGAATTCACTGTAGTCACCCAAAGAATTAAGTAGATACTCATTATTGCCACCAAACAGTGGAGATCTAGAAGCATTCTCTTTCCGGTTCTCACTTATTGAACCGTCAGCTATACCAGTATAATGTTAAGGTAAAACTTGCATCAACTGTTGAATTAGTAGGGTTAAGTTACCCACCAATCCAGAAGAGTTCACATTGGCAGGGGGGTTGTTGACTCTGAAAAGTTTCTGCGAGTTGAGTATAGATATTCTAGTGAGCTGCTCTCAAATACAATACAAACCAATAATATAAGCGAATCATGGAACTGGAAACGTAACAAATTAAAACAACAAAAAAATGACCAGTACACTTATACTTGAACACAGGATAGTTTAATATTAAAACAGAAATGTAAACAGTTTAGCGCTTTCATCACCACAATGCCCCATTTTGCATGTACCTCACTAGACACCTGCAACAACTAGAGAGGCCGCAAAAGTACCTCACAAAGAGGATCCTAGGCCTTAAACATTTGTCCTATATGGACAGACTCAAAAAACTCCAACTATTCTCTGTCTCATATAGCCTAGGCAATCTCTGCTTGACTTACAAAGCCATGTCTGACCCAGCTCTGTTAGAAATGTTACATCTAAAGAAATCCCAGTCCCTCCGCACCACATGCTCCAAAGACCTCAACCTCATTACCACAATCAACAGATCATGCTGGACGGACAGGTTCATAACCCAGAGACTGCCCATGCTATGGAATAGACTTCCCATACAAGTCAAACAGAGCACCTCACTGGCCCTCTTCAAGAGAAATCTTGATGAGTGGATGGGAAATAGAAAATTCACCCCGGGGATCACTCCAGCGGCTCTGCTCAACAGAGGTACTGAGAACTAAGGTCTGGTGGCACGATGACATGGTAATGCTATGGGCTAGGCTTGTAATGGCAACAGGGCCATTAGCCTAGTGCACACCTATGAACCTAAGACCTCTTCAGAACCATTGAATAAAAAATTATTTGTAACTATCCAATAAAAACAGACTAAGCATACCCACCCTAAAGGATACATCAATTAATTGTAATGTAATAACTGGAAAAACAATCAAAATATCAAAAGTCTGTACCATTCAGGAAAGCATTGGTACCATCACCACCAGTAAGAAGATACACCAATCAAATACAAAAAATTGAATGCAGCAACCAATAAAGTCTCAAAAATGAATTGCTATCAGGAAACCTTTAGTTCTTTCGTAACCAATAAAAATACTGTGCCCATGCTGTGTGTGTGTGTGTGTGTGTGTGTGTGTGTGTGTGTGTGTGTGTGTGTGTGTGTGTGTCTGTCTGTACCTGTGCCCATGTGTTTATCTGCATGTTCTGCGATTGGTTTTATTCTGTTTAGATTTGAATTCAAAGCCTTACACCTACTGAGTGCCTGGATAAGCTATGGATTCCCCACAACCCTGCACTGGCTTAAGCAGGTTATTGCAAAATAAACAAATATGCCATCAGTAAATCTGTTTTGGTCTGGCACAGTTATAAAATGCACCCTTAACTTCTGTATTCTTGTTTATTGTAAGGTGAAAGCTTTCATTTTAGCTTCCTTTAAGAGGTGTTGCATATTGTATCATTACCAGTTATTCCTTATTTCCAGTTTCTTAGTGCCTTAGTTTGTTACTGTGATGATGGAAAAATGTAATAAGTTTTGTGTTGCAGACTTACTAGAACACTAATTTTTTTTTAGCTAGACTTCAATTTATTTAATTTTCATCACTAACCTGAAGATTTTTACCTGAGAATTTAACATCTTATAAAAAGTATATCTTTCATAAAATGGTACATGGTTGTTAGAAAGGAATTTTTTTTTTTTTTTTGCTAAAAATGGTTGCCACTTGATTCACAGTGGTAACAGAATTAGGCTTGGTAAAAGTTTCATGGAACCCCCCCCCCCCATAAGCTCCTTGTGTAAAACCTAACATTAGCTCCATTACATTGAGTAATGCCAGGGGTCTTAACAACAAATGACATGAGCTAACTTCATGATGCAAATGAGAAAATATTGACACAGTAGTAGTGACATGGTTTAGTGCTTCAATAAACCATTGATAATTGTACAACTTTATGAAAATTACCATACTTACAGAACCAGTAAAACAGATGGAAAAGTGTCAGTTTAAGTTAAGTATTCATTCTACTCAGCAGTAAAGTTCTGTAGTAACGATTTAGCAGTACTAACTGTTACACTTTTAGCAAAAAAAGCAAATTCAAAGCTGTTTACTGTGGTACAATCTACATGCATATCTATTTTTGTGTATGTCTGATAGTTATTACTGTATTCATTTATATGATTATAGTTGATTTTAACATGTTGAATCTTAAGCTGATCTATCTCTGTAGCATAGTATTTATTTGAAGTCATAGTTCTGATGTGAGATCACATACTCTTATAATGAGAGTAACTATGTTTCCACAATGATTGCATTATGATTTTATAAACGAATAATGCATAGTTGAAATCATCAGAAGGAAATATTTCATTTGATCATATATTATTGGAAAAGAAATATAGTTGTTGGCATGAATTATAGACTGTATCATGTTTATTGTATTCTTGGTGAAGTTGGCCAAATTACATCATCGGCTTTGTAAATATAAGTAGAATTTTTATATTGATAGAGAAGTAGGTTGATGCAAAACAGGACAGAGTTACCATGCTGTCATATTAGTATGAGATGATTAGTTTTCAGACAACTGCTGACACTTATTCCTTATCCACATGGGCAATAGATTTCAGCCCAGTGAAGCCCACTCCATACCAAATGTTAATCCAAAACTAGAATTTTTCATCCTTCTGTTTCAAATGCTTATCACTTGCAAGTACTTCTCCCTAATGCTTACAGAGCAAAATACTTTTCAGACACTGCTCACTAATGTAGGTGCATGTTCTTTAATTTAAATTTTGAGAACTTTCTGTGTCTTCTCAGTTACTTCAGTAAGAATCTGCAGAAGTCGGTGCAAGACAACCAGAAGTATTAACTCTGTGTTTCTGTTCCTTTGCATATGACAGGATTTGCTCCATCATTATTTCTGATCAATGCTTCGAGCCACAGGATATGGAGAGGTCTGGAAAGACCAAGATGATAACTCTAAATTTCAGCAGTATGGGTGGAGATGTACTACCAATGAGGATTCTTACTCTAAAAAAACCCTTATTGGAAACTGGAGTGAGGAGCGGTGTGACCTTAAGAATATGGAACGATTAAGGCCAGCACTTTCTCAGGTAAGAAGTAATGCTCTTAAAAACAGGCATGCCAGTGTAGCATGTTAACACTACTTAAGTGACAGTTAATTATTTTTTCCTGTGGTGGGGTTTGGGTTTTTCCATGTTTCGACTGTCATAGGTTCATAGCTTCATAGATTAGTACTATGCTATCTGCACTACTATGGGGCATTTTTAGCCCAGCTAAACTTCCTAAACCAAAGGTTAGAATCAAACCTTATATCCTGTATCTGTAAGGTAAACATATTAACCCTAATGCTAGCTGTGATGGTCCTTACTCCGAGCCAGTAATCAAGGAGCCTCAATCCTCACCACTGATACCAGTGAAGGATGGCCACTGGGAGCAAAAATGGATTCACACAATAGTGTCATATGTAGCTCTCTGTACCAAGCATAATTTCCTGTAAGAGTAAACAGGGAGCACACTCTAGACCTGGGGCTGGATGACTTTCTCTTGCTCTCTCTCCAGGCCCCAAACAAGACTACACATTGACCACTTTGGAGCACTGCGTCCCTGTTCAAAGTAGCTGACACACGCACATGGATATTTGATTTTCTGGCACATGCACACACACACACACACACACACACACACACACACACACACACACGCACACATACACATGCACACCTAGGAAAGGCGGGCACAGATTTACCAGCTGTGCCTACTCTGCCCAGACTATAGGGTAATTATGCTTTCACTAGTTAGCTACTCTAAGGCTCTTACAAGGGTACCCAATTATACTGAGTAAAATTAATACTAATACAAATGGTAGAGTATGACCAATGCAGCAAGGCCTTCAGGAATGGCCACAGTGTCACTAAAATAAGCATAAGTACTCTTAAGATGTTACAAGTATTCTCTAAAAGACTAGCCACAATGCAAGGTATAGAAATATTTAAAAATAAATAAGAAAATAGAAAACATGAGAATACTGAATATCTAGTTATAATAAACACCAGAGTTTCAATCACATGAGATATAAAAAAAGAACACAGCTGGATAGAATCACACAGTTGCAGAAAAACAATACTTAACTATTCACACTATATTTTTCTGACTGACTAAAGAATTGCTATTCCCTAGTTAAGTTTAAGGCAAGATGAGGTGTGTGAGGTTGTATGAGATATTTGTGAGAGATCTTTCCTATCAGGTTCCAGAAAACAAAGTGCTGCTGTGAAAGTTCCACCATATCTCTCACTAAAATCTAAAGAAACATTTCAGCACTGGTTATAGAATGACATCACATTTGGTTACCTGACTATGGTATAATACACACCCAGAGCTTTGCTAAGATTTGTTACGGCATCTGATAGCTATAAAACATTTTCAAAAACCTCCACCCTTCCAGGGTAGCAAACATTTCACCCCTAAGGACAACATAGTAAGATTCCTAATCCTGGTTTTCCCAGACATTTTGTCTCTGGCTGCAATCAGACCTGTAAGATAAAATGTTTATGGCCCAAACCAACCCATTTAATTTTCAACCTATTTTTCAAAATTAGCTGAACTGAGATTAACCTCTTCCCTTCCAGAATTCTCTGTTGAAACATATACATTTAATCAGGTATAATAGTACTGTCTGACATACATGTATATCAATTTTCTGTCCAGCAGGACCCACTGTTGATACATTTTTAACACAAGCAACTTTACAAATACATTTTTAACACAAGCATCTGTACAAATCAGTGTGATTGTCAAATGACTTATAATTCTGTACAAAATGCCAGCTAGCTATGCTGGCATATGTTACACATACACTCCTCTTCTCTCTTGGCACAGATGGCACTATCTCATATCATCACACCAACCCCCAATTTTCTTCACAGTCTTGCAACTGTCCAGTTCTGTTGTGGCTTTTGAAATCTCACTGTCCATGAAATGTGCCTTATTAGATGTTTGTGTTGACATTTAAGCAAGGTATCTGCATGGTGAAGGAATAAATACCCTGCAAAATTAAGAATAGTAGTGAATATAGTTTGTAAAGAAGCACTCAACATTGTATTTAAGGTAGTCTGGAAAATACTGATTTAGGTAAATGTTCCATATTATGCTTTTCTACTTTAGTCTTTGGATGACACATACATACACGAGCAAGTTTCCTACAGACTTTATAATTAATTCTGTATTTTGTCACTGGCTAGTAAACTGAGGCTCTTAATGCAGTATATAGCATGAGAATAAATTGAAGAACTACTTGTATCTCTGAAAGCTGCATAAAATAATGTGATTGATGACATATAATAAATACACTTTGAGAAACATTTGAATATAATCACATTTTTGAGCCTGATTGCATTATCTGAACTTCTTTGACTTGAGGTCCTTAAATTAATTTATGCTAACTACAGACAATTTAATATCAGTCATCAGTTACTCTGTGATAATAATGGCATGCAGCAATTATATTATGAATATTTATTAGCACTCAGTAAGGTTGTGACTTCCTTACAGAAGTCATCAGTAGTTTGTTCCTATTAATATATAAGGATGGTATAAATGTTGTTAAATTTAGTGCCTATTGTTTTCCAAGCTGTCTGCGTATATATTGAATGTTGACATTCAGTCACATCACCCATGAGTTTCAAAGTATTAAAGTGACTTTGAAGTACGTTCATAAATCACTGTTGCCCAAGTCTAGTCTTTATGCATTAACTGCATAGGGTGTTTTTTGTTTTGTATCATTCACAGTAGCACTAAGTGTCTGATTTCTAAACTGATGAAATAGCACAAGTTGCTGCTGGTAGAGAATGCTAGAGAAAACAAGTAAAGTGGTGTAACAAATACACTGTGAAGTGATATGAAACTAATTCAAAGACAGTCCAACCATTATGCTATCCAGCCACGTACTGCACAACTT
>NC_056741.1:1405671072-1405781044 GCF_019279795.1 Protopterus annectens
TCATCAAAAGCCACATAGGCATCAAGTTTTTCCCTCCATCAGGGCAGAAGAGTTGACCATCAGACAATTCATCCTATTCCCACTGCTATCCCTACTGGCAGTCCAAATATATTCTCAAACTCAGTTTAATAGCAGTGCAGATGGAAGCTCTTCTCTGTAATTTCAGGCTAGCAATGTGTAGAGTATGTTTATCCTTGAAGTATTTGAGCAGTCACCTTATAATTCAGGGTGGGAGAGACTGTTTTCATGTCATTGGAAAAGGCTGCTGTAGACTGTGTTCATTGATTTAGTAATGAGGGATAAGCTGTCTGCTCACATATGTATGTAGCTTATGTATTTTAAAAACAACAAACCTAGTCTCACCATCCAAAAGAATTTATTGAACTACTGAGTGCTTTCATCTAACAAGAAACAAAAACTTCATCACAATAACATATTTTCCAACTAACACATATTAAATAACAATAAAAAAGTCACATAACATAAAAATCCAATAAAATCCAAAAATTAACTTGTTGATGCTTATCTTAAGGACACTATTTAAAGCAATACTATCATTTAGCCATGGGGTGTTATATGCTTCAGACTCCAGTTGCCAAACCACTTCCCCATGCAATAATTGGTTAGACGAATCACCCCATCTTAAACCCTTCTGCAACTTTTCTAAAACAAAAAACAGAAATTTATCAAAATTAGGGCATGAAACTGAATGCATTCCTAAAGCTTTATTAAAACCCCATTTTTAATAGCATATACATGCTGAGAAATGCAACTTTTTATTGTCTTTTAGTCTTTTTACTATAATAAGTGGGGCATAATAAACAAAGAGCAACATATATTACTTCAGCCGACTCACAATGAGAGTGTCCAGTACAAATAACAATCTTTTCATTATTGCCAAAATTAATATATTTGCTTACATTAATAAATTTACATTGCTTATACAAACCATATGTAAACATACCCACAGATGTATTACTCAATAAGCAGGGCTTCACATTCTCAAATATTATTTTAATATTATAACCCCCTTTATAAATACATTTTGGCTTTCTGCCAATTTATTGCACCAAACAATCAGCAAGATTAAAAACATGCCAATATCAATTTACTATATTTCTCAAGCTATCATTATCAGTAGAAAACCTTAGGACTATAGCCGTTCCATAATCGTCCAAAGATATACTTCCATTGCCTTTGCAATTTTTTTTAAACTAAGGGCTTATCTAATTAATTACTGCTCCACTATTTTTCCTTTTAAGTGTTTAACATCCACTCACTCCATATTGATTCATAAAAACAGGTGGGATTCCCTTTGACACCAATTACAATTATTTCTGCTGAGGGCAATAAGACTGGGCCACTGGCTATTTCTGTGGATTGAAAATTAAAAGGGATTTGAGAGGTATTCCCCAAAATAATCAGAGGTTCCTGGCATATGCTGGATGCTTTGCAGAATGTTAAGTATGATACAGGTTTGAGGTTTGTTACTAATGATATTCAGGATTTACTAATGTTATTCCTCAAAGGAAAGGGTTTAATTGATTTAGAGAAGTTTTACTTGGTTTAAAGTGCATTTCATTCTCTGATGTGGATTTTAAATTAGATGAACCAGATATAAGGTTTTCCAAACAATTGTAGAGACATGATGGTCAAAAGATAAGGAATTATCAACAAGAGTACCTCAATCCCTTATGATAGTGTTCATTTGAATGGGTGTGTCACTTGACTAATATGTAAAAATATTTAGTTTACCAAAATGAACTATACTAAAATTTTTCACATTTAATTTGGGTCCACTGTCCTTGAACCAACTTTTAACATGGTCTAATACATGTTAGAGTAATTGGGAGTTAGTTAGAAGATTGAATAACAGCACTCAATTTACAGTCTGTCTACAAACTTGGATAACTATATGCCAAGAGTTTTGGACAGAAGGTCTTTGAAATAGATGTCAGCTAGGAGAGGGATCAACACTAAGCCCTGTGGTACACCACTGGTAACTTTTTGCTTTCAGAAGTGGCACATGCAACTCTAACCACATGGGTTCTTTGATGCAACCAGTAAACTATCCGCTGTACAACATAAGTATTTTATTAAGATTTACAAGTCTATAAATAACATCTACACAGGAATAGTGTTAAAGTCCTTGATATGCTGCATCTAATGCATAACAGCTATCTATTACTTTGGGGTCTTTTTCAAAGAATTAAAGAGATTAAGGATATATCACCTTTCTTTCAGAAAGCCAATTTGATAAGGGTCCACAGTAAGGAAATGTTCAATATCCTGATTAATAAGGTCTGAAATAATATGTTCCATAACTTTACAAAAGGGGCTAGTGAGAATAAGAAAAAAACAATAATGGGTCTATAGTTACCAGGGTTTGTGGTTGAGCCACCCTTATGTAATTGCATTACAGTGTATGCTTTCCAGACTTTGGGATGTAAACAATAAACTTAGATTAAAGCAGTTAAGAAGAGCTTCAGATAGGCTATCCTCAGGACCAATGACCTGGTAACCTGCTATATTCTCAGGGCTCATAGATAAGGTGTTCTTAGCTTTTGGGAGGATTGAGAGGAATTGTTCCATAATAATTAAAAGGTTGTGGCTGGGACTGTGGAATCTGTGGAATACCTCAAACTGTGGGTATGATAAAATTTGCATTAAATTAGAGAGGTAGGATATTAGCTATTTCATTTGGCTCAGAATGTTCAGTATTACTGTGGGCTTGCTCTGAATATTGTTGGGTATTAATTCCTCACTTCCTGACATAGTTAAAGAAAGATTTGCAGTGAATGTTTAGTTTTTGTGGCTATTTTAATTTCATATTCAACTTTGAGCTTCCTAGTGGTTCCCTTAAGCTCAGTACTAGTTTGTCTAACTGTGCTCTTAAGGTAGGTAGAATAATACCTCTTATAAGAATTAAGCTTGAGAGGTATGTATGTGTTGCATTATCTATAGAAGAATTTGAGTCACTGTACTCACAACTGACACTGCACACCTGTAGAAGTATGTATTAGCAGTCTGTGTATTAATGTCATCTGTGACTTTACTAATGGTATGTTTTTCTCTCTCTCCCCACCCCTTAGCTTCTTTAATTTATTAATGTTATTCATTATTATGATTTAATATTAATATATTATGTTAAACTAACTGTTTTGTTGGTGTTATGGGTTATTTCATTCTGGTTTGCTGTTAACATACTTACTGTTATGTTATTTAATGTTGTGTTGCCCATAATATACCTTAATATGTATTTGAATCAATCAGTATTTTATTCCATTATGTTAATACTAACATTGGTGTGGTTATTACCAACCTTAACTTATTTTTATATCTACTGCAGTCTGACAAGGTTGGCCAGTTCCAGGCGATCCAGCTATCTTGGTTCCTCTGGCCATGGCATCTAGGCCCAGCATGTCTGGGACCCAGTCTGGTGGTGGCTCCTCTGCTGCCCCTGTACTACCTGCAGCATCGGGTAGTTCTGCTGCACAGGATGGGGTTTGTCCCCCCTCTGGGAGTGGTGGTGGAGGGAGTGTTGTCACCCACAATGAATTGCCAGGTTTGGTGCACAGGAGTTTGTTCAGTGCTTTTGGATGCCACCTGCACTGGATGGAGGGCATGCTGGCCACTGTGATGGGGCAGCCTCACTCCAGAGCCCAGCCTCCACCATTGCCACCCCAGGGCAGTGAAGGAGCAGTGCAAACATTCCCATGGGTGGGGAATTGAGTCACTCTGCTACCTTGTGGAGGCACTTGAGACTGGGATTCTACAACACCCTCCCCATCCAAGGTGTTCACCCCCTTCTTGTGTCACACACCATCCCTGTCTGCTGTCTTGTCTGTCTGCAAAAGCTTCCTCACCTTCCCAACTTACCTCCCCCACATACCTTATTCCCCTCCTCAACATTCCACTCTCACCTTAAAAAAATGGGCACCTGTCCCCAAAAAAAAAAGATATTGTCCCATACATAGCTCTCCATTTCACACACGTGTCCACTGGACACATGTAATTTGATCCAATTGGCTTGACAACACAGTTATGTTGTCCTCACGCCTCTCCCTGCGGGTGACAGTCCAAATTCATCTACAAATTCTGTCAAAGTGCACAATTGTTGCTGTACAAGAAACGGATAGCTATGGTTCTTCCCTATACCCTTCCTGCACATACCTACTGCCTTTCACTATATTTTCCCCCTGCTTGCACCCCATTTCGCCTCTGTCCTGTCTCCCCTTTTTTCTTTTCTTTAAAGATGTTTTGCGCTGTGCTGTGTGAAGCAGCACATGTCTTAGCATCGCTAAGCTCAGCTAAATGGAGCTATATTGATATATCTGTTTTAAAATGATAATAAACATGTACAAAATAAACACCTGTCCCCTATTTCAAACCCAAGACCATCGCACCTGCAGACCACTGCATTAACCTGTTAATTAACAGCTGTTAAAACAGGTGGTTTAAGCAAAACATAGTAATTGCAAGTTATAATAATTAAGCTTGTGTAAGCACAGCTGTGCATTATGCTGCATCCTGCAAACTTGCTGAAAAAGTAATGGAAAAACTGGGAGTGTAATTTCCAGTCTGATACAGCACTACACCGCTAGAAAGCCAGACAAACACTAATGAATGTAACTGAGGTCTCTAATAGCAGGTAAATGGGAACTTTTAACAGCAACATGTACAAGTACACCTGCTAAAACATTAATGGCAAAATACATGTTCAACTGGGACTCTGGTGGAGAAATACATCCCTATAAATCCAGACACATAATAATGGATATAATGGAGGTATGTCACAGATTGTATGTGTGCACTTATACCTTCACAAATACACATGCTGTAACAGTGACTCAGTAGCTCAATCTGTTAAATGCTTTGCAAACAGTAAGTTTTGCTGGATACACTAGACAATCTCGATGTACTGAAATGTCGAAATTCAGTACATCGAGACCGAATAGTGGAAAGTGCAGTTAACCGAAACTACACTATGCCGAATCCACAAATGTCGAATCTGCCTCTTTCATGGTGTCACGTTCGTGACGTGTGCTGCAGTTTGTGGATTTATCTGGGGTTTCAGGTAAGTGTTGTGTGTTTGAGTATAATGGGTAGGGATTTTAGTGTGTGTGTGTGAGTGTGTGCGGTGGTGTTTTTTGTGTGTTTGTGTGTTTAGTGTAACCTCAGAGTTAGAATATATAAGTAGGGGGGTGTCCCCCTGCTTATAGGTAGGTTAAGTGTGTTTGTGTGTGTTGTTATGTTTGTTTAGTTAGGTAGGTGTATGTGTGTGTGTGATTATGTCCTGGTTTGTGTGTGTGTGTGAATGGTCGCGATTGTAGTATTCATGATTGTGGGTTTTCGTGTATGTGGTTTTTCAAGTATTCAGTCTCGAAATACTGAAATTCAACATTTCAGTATTTCGAGATTGTATAGTGAATCCGTTTTGCCACACATGGTCCTGATGGTGTGTAGCATTTAAATTATATTATTGTGAAGCTGTCAATGAATGACCGAGTCATGCACTCTTTATCCATACAATGCATTTCAAATGAAATGTCTCCTTTTCACTGATGGAAGTCACAGGCCTGCAGAAAGAAACACACTTGACATATCCCTATAGCAACGCTATAAGTGCATAAAGTGTCAGCACATGCATTAACATGCAATCACATAGGATTTTAACTTGGGTAATGCAAATGAGGCCCACTAATATCAGAGTGCAGCACACAGTCCTTTCATAATGATATTATAGATTAGCATGGCTGCACAACTAGCATACAGATATGGAGGTCCTCCTAGTAACAAGGACTGCAAGCACACATACTCCAAATGACTACCATAATGTAACACATTGCCTGAAAGTTGCCTAAATGGTTGACATAATGGTATATTTACCCCCTGTGTTGCTCAAGGACACAACCAACATATTGCCTAGTACTCTGTTAGGGATACCTTTGTCTAACATACTTTAAACACATACCTTAATTTGCAGTGGAATGGGTACACTCACTCTGGCCCTGCCTCTTCAACAAGGCTACCACAACTCCCACAGTTACTCTTTCAGCTTGTTTTTCTCCAAAGTGTTTACACTCTCTGCCTATGCCTATTGCTGCAGCATCAGTTGCAGCCTGTAGCACACACATCTGTATGTAAAAGTAGCTGCTACAGACATACCCCTACAATGATTTAGTATCTTGCCCCTAGGAATATCCAGCACAACATATCAGAAATGGCTTCTAATCTACATGAAGGCCTTATATCTTGTCCAGTGGTTACATGTCATTGGCTGACTATACTGCAAATCAGCTGTGTTGGGTGCAATTAGCATTTCAGAACCACAGATTGGTTAAGAGTCAATCACCTGGTAATGAAACCCACGTTAAAACAGCAAACAGCTGGTTAGGGGAACCAGTCTGTATGAGACTTTCTTCAGACAATCAGTGTGTTGCCAAACACTTTATATATCTGCACATATCAACAGAGGGGTATTGTACTCTATCGGGTATATAACCTTTTTGTTTACAAAATTATGCATATGTGTGAAAATACATAGGGGAATGGGGATTACAGCATTAAGCCTTTCTTAGAACTGTAATGATGACATGCCCTTGATCTCCAGATTTGTTATACCTACACTGGATGTACAGTACTTCAAGGGTGGAATGTTTTTTATGAATGTAGCACACTGGTCTTGTGGGAATTTCCCTTTATACTGGTTGTAATACCACACTGCTATTTGTTTGGCACTGTTGTTTTGACATATTATCAGGAGGGTTGCCCTTAGGGGACACACTACAATGGACTCCTGTGTTGGGAGTGTGACCATAAAGCAGTATCTGTCATAGCACACACGGGAATAGCTGACTATTGCTAGTATATGAGTTGTATCCACTTGGTCAGTATGTTTGCACACTGTGAAATATGACATGTGTGATCAAGCAGTGGATAATGCCAGCTATTCTGTTCTTGCTGTATCTCTACATAGTGTGCTTCCACATATGTGATCCTGGCATGTGTTCCCATTTTGTTATCATTCAGGAAACATGTATGCCAGACAATGTGCCACTTTTACAGATGCTGAGAATGATGTAATCCTGGAAGGCTTCCGTCAACACCATGAACTCCTACTGTCCAAGGGAAGGCACAAGAGGGAACAGCAGGCAACATTGTGGGCTGACCTTGTCTGTGATGTGAATGCCATAGGTCACCAGAGTAGGACATATGAGCAGGTTCGACACTGTGCTACAGATATGATTAATGCTGCATGCAGAAGAGCAGCAGATGTGGCCAGGGATGGTGATGTCACAGGTGGAGGGCCTGCAGCAGAACAACCACTCTCAGCTACTAAGGAATTCCTGGTGAACCTAGGAACACATGACAGCTCCCAGGCATCCATCACACTGTATATTGTGGCTGTGGGTGCCACAGTTTCCACAGCAGAGGACTGTCCAGGTAGGCTTAGTTTGATCAGAATTGGAATACTATAGCATTCAGTGTGTCAGTGTGTAGATACTTTTACATGGGTGTCAGGTGTTTGCTCTTTGGGGGGTTTAACTGCAGTTTGAATGTCTTGCTCAGATTTTGACCAACATAACAAGTAACAAAGTAACTACTATAAATGTCAGATATATGGACGTATTACCCTGTTATAGTGCAACATGTGGTGGTGTTTACATTACCTCTCCCTCAACTTTTCACAGGTCCCTCAGGAATTGGACAAGGCTGTGGTTCTGCTCCTGGTAAGCACTGTTTTGTCACAGATGTAGATTTACTACAATGTATTCCCTAAATTGTCATCCCAGGCCTGCTGGCTGGATTGCTGTACTGTCAGCATGATTGCCAACTGGTGACTGTATACACTTTAGAGTCATACCTATGCCTTGTAGGTGTGACAACACTGATAGATGTGACAGTATTGTCAGGACATTACAGATTGCCATATGTGTCAACTGTGCAAAGTCTTCATAAATGTCAACAGTGTACTTCACTGTTACTGATGAGATTGCAGTGTAAAGAGCTTTTATTTACAAGAAACTACAGATGTTTATGGGAAAAGTAATGTCTTCATGTCCTACTATATGAGGTTGGGGGTTAAATACATCTGTAATAGTGACAACAGTGTATACAACTTTACATATATTGCAACATAGTACTGCATAGCATAATAGAGCAGGCATTAATGTACTGCTTTTCCCTTTCTTAATACAGGTGACCAGGAGGGTAGGTCTCTGTCCCCTTCACAAACTGATGTCTGCATCTCTTCTGACTCTGATGATGTTGGTGGCCACAGTGAGGCACAGGTAGGGGTTTTAGGGGCTGAATCTGTCCCAGAGGTTGGCATCCCTCTTCTGCCCTCATTGTTACCGCACACAGTCAGTATGCCTACACATACCCAATCCCCGGAGGCCACAGATATTGGACAGAGTGTGAGAACATTGAGCAGGAAAGTGTGGCAACTATGGCTCCAGTGAGTGTAGACACTGGCCATAGCCAGAGAGCTGGTGAAGTTCAACACAGGCATACTGATAGGGGTGCTCATTGGAGGCCTGCTGTCCTTCCACCAACTGTTGCAGATGTCTCATCATGGGTCATTCAGCGTATGTTTTGGGCAGTCATGGAGGTACAGACATGTTCTAAAAGGAACTCCAGATGAATGCTCAGGGTTATGGATGCAGCACATTCTGACATCCGTGACTGCCTCCACTGCATTGGTGATACCATGGATAGGCTCACTGGTGCAGTGGAAAGAAGGTTGTCTGAGACAGATCACAGAATATCTGTCTTGGAACGCACATTGTCTGTGATGGAATGTCTGGTTGGAGTTGAGCATCGTACCCATGGATGTAGGTCAGCAACTACATCTGTGGAGAGTCCATGTGGCCATTCTCAATCATGCTCCCATAGTGGCAGTACATCCAGCGCTCCAGAGGGGAGTGTGTTGTCCACACCAAGACATGGTAGGCCATGAGCTCATGGTCCTGGGAGTTCTCGTGAAGGACACAGTCCCAGCAGACAGCAGTCATCGTCAGGTACTAGCACCACTTCTGACCTTGGCCATGGAGGTGTCAGTGCATCTCCTGGCAGAGCCAGTTCCTGTGTACAAAGGTGGAGATGGTGAACTGTCAGCTCTACCATGCATGGTTCACAGCTGTCCAACATACACCCATGCTAGGCTAGCACTTGACTGTGTTCACGCACACACTCACACACTACTGTCAAAATCAGGTCACCTATAGACACACATGGCACATTTCTATGGTCCATCTTGACTGCTTCCTCTTCTAACTCACACAAATGCTTTCAATCTATTGGGTCAGCCTAGGCCTCATGCACCCCCACACAACACCCTGTGCAAGTGATGATACCTGTGCTACATCCCTGTCATCATTATCATCAATGCAGGGAAATTAAGCTATGTGTCTGATGCACAGAGTGGCTATATAAATTAATATGTAATTGTGTAATGCAGTGTTGCTTTGCCATGCCACTTGTACTGGTCACTGACAGATACTGTATGCTGACATCTGTAATGCGTAAGCCACATAATTTTCTTTACCTTATGCTGTATTTACAAGCTGTGGTGATGGAGATGACCCAACTACAAATTTCCTGTGTCCATTACAGACATTTGTCCTACACCACTTATTTTATTTATTTATTTAACATTTGTTTATCAGGATAGTCCGACTGGGTTGGTAGCCCATTTTTAGCAGTGGCCCGGGGAGAAAAGATCCATAATAATTACAAACAGTAAAGTGAAGTACAAAAAGAGAATACATTGAGAGACAGTTAAAAAAGTGCATAAACACAGATTTTTGCATGAAGTAAAATGAATACAGTGTACAGAGAAAGCAAGCAATATTTAAATTTGTGCCATCTTATCTACATGTAGTAAATTATTACAATCTAGTGTAGGTCAAAAATTAACAAATTATTTACAATCTAGATGTTAAACTAATACAATACTAATAGATCTAAACTGCTGCCAATATGATTGCTCATAAGAGCAAGTGAAAGATGAGTATCATAGAAAGTGATAGTGATTTGTGGGTAAAAAAATGATGTTATTATTATGATTGTCTTGTTCTGCATCCTATTGTGTAACTTGCACATGATGTGCATTACAGCAGATGTGTGCTTCACATGCATGGGGAGCCTGTTACATACAGGGTGCAGTGTCTGTGGTACATACCTATCTCTGCAGCATGTACTATTTATACCACAGTGATGGTGTAGGTGTATAGAACAGGTAATACGTGTGTTAGTTCTGTCTTGTATAAGCAGGAGGCACACAGTGGGATCTGAAACCTCCCTGTATGGCAGCCATACACATCCCCTCCAAAGCATGTAGGAGACAGACTACACATGCACACTCTTAACACGGACTGCATCATACATGTTATCTGCAATGTGTATTGGTTTACCATGGAACCTGTGTGGCTGCTACAGTTGCAAGATATGTCTGTGTAGTGACATAGCAAAGGTGCCATTGCACTGAATGATAGGTATGATGAGTGCCAAATTCAGTATAACAATGACAGTCTGGGATTTACATGCCATACCTTTCTATATAGGTTGTACAAAATTGAATGGATCCCCACACAAAATTGAATGGATCCCCACATCTTACTGACCAGTGAAAGTCAAAGGCTGCATTACTGTCTGTGTCCATAAGTCCATGGGTAATGGCTCAACTGTATGCAGTGTGCGGACACTACTATATTTTACTGGGGTGGATGACTTCCAAAAGGATAGTATTGTGCAGTCCTTGGCATTTACTATTTGTCAATGGCTCTGACAAGAACTGAATGTGTGTTGCAGGTAATCCTGGATAACTGTTGGTTCTGTGTGGGATTTAGTGACAGCTCCTAATATGCAGTCACCTGCTAATGTAGTCAGTCAGAGGTTACTGACAGTAGCCATGACTGCAGAGAAGGAATGGCTACAAGGGGTACTCCATTAATGATGTCTGATGGAAGTCCAATGGTGACTGGCATCGTTGTAAAATAGGTCTACCAATGCTATCTTCCCAGATTATGACTATCAGACACTTGGCTATCCACCAGCTAACGTACCACTCTGTAAATAACCTACACAGTTTTTAGCAAGGCTTGCTGGGCTAATATTGTCAAACACCTTGTCAGGCCATGGTAGGTGGAGTCAGTCATATTCCTATCATCCATTGCATACTGTAACACTCAATGAGGTCCACCAGTTAAGGTAGTTAGGCATGATCTTGCCTTGAGCAAAACAAACTGAGTTTAGTCCGGTGTCAGTAGGGGTACGACATTGTTACTGATTGTATCCATGCTAACGCCTTTCATGACTTTACATATCAGACGACAGAGAGATCTGTGGATACTGCTTGGCACTGCATGCTAGTTGTCCTCTGTGCAACAAAGTATTGCAGTTACTTCCATCATGCTCCAAGAAAAAAGACTTCCAAGGTGTCTGTACAGAGCACAGACAGACAATGGAGGGAAGCGTAATATGTATACCCTGTGAAGGCAAGGTGGGAGGATTTACACAGGTATTCTGCAGTTGGACACTACTCAAGTGGTGTGTACTGAAAGGACACGATTGCCTTCTGAAGAATGTGGAAAGCAGGGGAGTCCCCTGAATTGCTGGTGACTGGCTACTACTACTGCTGGTCTCACCACAACCACTCTGTCATGGGATACCATGCTCCTATACTTTATCTGTCATCACATACAAAAATTTTATTACAAAATGCATGATGAGTAGCAGGACACAACCTATTTGTTTATCCACATAGTTGTCCCACATAATGAAAGGCTCTGTAGGCTTCACATACCCTCCTCCAAGTAGTTGCCTTGATTAGCGCCCTGAGCAATCAGTTGGCTTTTGCATGTATTATGCCTTCTGTACCTGGGTTGGTGGTACGTCACTAGGGAACTAACCAGATGATGATTAGGAGCAAAGCTGCAGTGTCACAATATAATGTGCAATGTCTAGTGACATAGATGTCCAGGATTGCTGAAAAAAAGCAGCACAACAGTTGTGATCCATCTTAGGTGACAGTTTCACAGTACATCATGCATCCTGCCCTTCAACAGATTAATGGTGGATATCTGCATGACATGTCTGTGAGGCCTACTGCAGAGGACTAACCACCTTTGCCAAAGTATGTCCATCTACCACATGTCCTAGGTATTTCATATTGTACAGTTATGTACCCGGTACAAATGTCTATGTTCCCACATCATGTCACACAATAATCAGTTTGCTGTGTAGTTGCTTGACAGGCATTGTACGCTTGCAAGGCCAACGTGCCCTCTGTGCATAAACGGGCATCCACATCTTCACTGAAAGGCATACCTACAAACACTGTGTTTCAGGCTGTCAACCCCAAGGGTGTGGCAGCATGGCCCTAACTTTGCAGGACTTGCACAATGTCACATACTTGTAGGTGTGGTATTGTGACCATACCTAATGACAAGATTATGGTCAATCCAAGATCCACATGGCTGGCAGATCATTGTATGTCACACTGTCAGGTTCTGCGTTCTCTTAGGGGACCTACATAAACATGAAATGTTACATTTCAACATCTGTCATGGCACTGCCTAATGGACTACTGTGACGTAACAAGCATGACTGTATTGCTAATGACATTATCAATGACTGCTGATGACATGTGGAAAGTGTACCCGCCCCTCTACTCCTGTGCCACACAAACATAACGTGTGACAAATGTGACTGTACTTCAAACCTTGATTCCATGGTATCTCACACAGCAGTGAGTACATATGGCAATGAGCATTTGCCAACATGTACAGCTCACCTCCTTCACCACCCACACCCACATCACACACACCTCTATTCCAGAGTATGGGGAGTCTCTGGGTCAGGAACCTATCCCTCCAGCATGTTTTGTTCATTGTGATGACAAGGTTTAGATCCCTGGAGCGTGTGGCTCTGAGGGATTGGGATTTCTTTAAGTGGATCATGTCCAACAGCTCAGGGTTTGACATGGCCTTGTATGTTAAGCAGAGATCACCTCTGAGTAGATGATATGCCACAGAGTATAGCTGGAGTTTGTTTAGACAGTCAGCATAGGACATCTGCTTTAGGCCTGCGATTCTTTTAGTGAGGTATTTCTGCGGCCTTTCCAGCTGTTGCAAATGTCTTGTGAGTTACATACCAAACGGGGCATTGTACTCTATAATGGGTCTAATGAGGGATGAGTACAGTGGTACAATGACTTCCTTTTCCCTGGATGAAAAGCCCTTAGTGATGAGGTGTGCCACACAGAAGGATTTCCTGACTGTTGTGGCGATGAGGTTATTGAAGGTGAGACCACTGTCCACCTGTGTCCCTAAGTCTCTCATCACACTTTTGGTGTTTAGTGTATTGCCACCTATGTGGTAATTCATGGGTACATGTTTTTTCCCAAAGGGGATAACTATACATTTCTTGGCATTAAGCTTGAGCCCATGGCTCTGGCACCAATCATCTGTTTCTGTAAGGCCCTTTTGTGGAATATCCACATCATTTGGGAATTCAGTAATGGCTCCCAGTTTGCAGTCATCTGCGAACTTTGTTAGCTAGAGTTCCTTAGTATTGGCCTTTACCTCAGAGAAGTAGATGCCAAACAAAAGCGGTCCCAGAACTGAACCCTGAGGTACTCCACTTGTCCCTTGTCTGGAGCTGGATTTGGAGTCGGCTACTTTTACAGTCTGGGTTCTGTCAGTAAGCCAGTTGGCAACCCATCAAGTGACATAGGGATTTATGCCCAGCTTAGTAAGTTTATCTAGGATTCCAGAGTGGGGGATGGTGTCGAAGGCCTTGGTGAGGTCCACATAGGCTGTGTGGACCTCCTTACCCTCGTCCACAGCTCTGGAGACTGATTCGAAGAAATCAATCAGGTTCAGGAGACATGATCTGCCCTTCACGAACCCAAACTGGGTGGGGTCCATTGTTTGAAGGTTGCCATTGTCTTTGTTTATAAGTTCCATGATAATGCGTTCCATGCCCTTGCAGATCAGGCTCATCAGACTGATGGGACGGTAGTTCCTGGGATCCAAGGTGGATCACCCCTTCTGGAGTGGGATAACTGTAGCTGTGTGCCACTCAGTGGGCATGAAGCCTAAGGTGAGGCTATGATTAAACATGACACTTAGGTGAGGTGCCAGTTCATTTTGTAGTTCATGTAGTACACAGCCCGGGATGTCATCTAGTCCCATGGATGCTGTATTCTTAGCTTTGAATAGTGTGGTTTCTACCTGTGTAGCCATGATTACCGGAATTTGGCAATCTTTTGGTATTGAGATGGGCCCTTTAGGGGGTGAGAGGGGGGGTAAAGTTGGCAGTAAATCGATCTGCCAGGATATTGGCAATATCTTTGGGATCAGTATATTTAATGCCATTCTGTTATAGCTTCAAGCAGATCTGAGTATTGCCATTTAGATTCTTGACATAACTATAGAATGCCTTGTGGTTGTCTTTGGAGTCTTTGGCAATTTTATTTTCGTAACTAGCTTTGGAGGATTTTATGAGGGATCTCAGCTTCTTACTGAGGCTGGTAAGGGAGTTTTTTGCATCCTGGGATTTTCCTGTTTTCTGCAACAGTTTCTGCCTTCTGTTGTATTATGGCAGGGGACAACCAGATTGGCTTCCTTTTTTTTTAGAGGAGAGTGTCTTGGTTCTATTTGGGATGGCACGATTCATGCACAAGTGGATGTACTTGTACAGTGCCTTAGTGTAGGATTCAACAGTTGAACTTTCAGCTCCCATCTGCATGGGTGCCATGAAGTTTGTCACTTCTGACTTAAGTAGCATGAAGTTGGCTTTGGAGAAGTTTTTTACAGAGGTTTCCTTACTGGGGGGTGGGGCTGGGATGTGGATGTCAAGGGTGATTTGCTTATGGTCAGACCTGACCAATGAGGGGGTGACCAGTGGTGTGAAGCATCTATCTCCCATGTTGGTAATGACTAGGTCTAGGATATTGGAGCCCCTGATGGGACAACGGATTAGTTGATCCAGGGCTTTGGAATTTGTGAATTCCAAGAACCGTTGGGAAAAGGTGTTGGTACCCAAGTAGTTTTCCCCAGTTAATGGCAGGGTAGTTGAAATCACCCAGTATTAGGGTGTTTGGTTGTATCATAATATTTTCCAGTATGTACAGAAAGGTGTAGTGAGAATCTTGGGGCATGGTGGGGGATCTGTAGCAAGCTACAATTTGGATTGCAGTCTTACCTAGTGTTAGTTGTACCTGGATAATTTCAGATGCATTGTGTTGGGCAACTAGCCTGGAGGTGTGAATATCCTTGGTGAATATGGACACTCCTCCACCATTAGTGTGTCGGTCTTGATTTGGTAGCCGAAAAGTGTGGTAAGAGTTGTAGCCTGGTATTGCAGGGGTGCTCTCTGGAGTCTTGAACCAGGTCTCAGTTACTGCACAGATATTGATGTTCTCCATTTTTAGGAGTGCCTCGAGAGAGTGCATTTTGAGGTTTAGACATCTAGCACTGAGTAGCATTATCTTCAAATTTTGCATGCTTGTATCTGTTACAGTGGTGGTTTTGTCCTTTGAACCTTGCCTAAAAAGGCACTATAGGGGTGGTAAGAGCTTTAGCCAGTAACCTGAATCCCAGGGGTGACAGGTGCCGAGCATCTCTGGCAAAGCATCGTGGTTTGTCAATCATGTCATCCCAGGCAGACAGATACTGGATCCCCTTTGAATGACACCAGAAGCTTAGCCAGTTGTTGAAAACAATCATTTTGTCCTTATAGTGTAGTATCATTCTGGGCAAAGGCAGGATGCTACTCAGGGCTAGGGTCATACCTGCCTGGGCCACATGATCCGAGAGCTCTTCCATTTCTCTTTTCATGTAGTCCAGGGAGGTATGTCTCAAGTCATTCACTCCAACATGGACAATGACAGAGTCGTATTTGTACTTGTTGTGGAGTGACTTGAGTGCATGAGATATGTGCCGGATCCTGGCACCCGACAGGCAGCGGACTGTAATTTTCTCCTTGCTCAGCCTGGTGAGTGAGACATCAGTGTGCCTTACTATACAGTCACCTATGACTAAAGTGCTGGGTACGTTGTCTTGCCTTAGGGGCTGTTGTTGGGTGGCACACTGGTGTTGTGAGCTATGTTTCACTTTGGTTGTGACTGGTGTTTGTTTGCGTTTCAGCTCCGGAGGTCCTTATTGCATGGGCAGGTTAATGTTAAGGGCCTCCGCATATGTGAGTTTAGTGTTGCTATGTGTGGGTGTTGATGGTGTGGGTTTTGAAGAGCTATGTGTTGCTTGAGGTGTAGTGCCGGTTTTAACCTTCTCCTCTTGACTGTTTAGCACAATCTTGGCTGGAGAGAGCTTTGCTTCTAGTTTGGCTATGTAAGTGCATCTCTCACAGGTTGTAGAGTTGGGTGGTAGGAGGAGAGGGTTGTGTGTGTCCATGAGGCAGTTGCTGCATTGCCCCAGTATGCCCAGATTCACCAGGTGGACAGGAGAAATCACCAGAGGCTGACCCTTGGACATGCCTGTTTAGGTGTTTTTTTTGTAAAGTACAAGAGCTGTTTTCCCTTACCTTTGCAAGGTACTTTGCAATTATAGCCTTAGTGCCTACGATTAATTTCTCCTTATTATCAAGGAGAGTTGAGTGCTTGTATCAGTTTAAGGCTTCCTAGTGCTTTCCAGCAGGTTCTAGAGCAAGTTCTAGTCACAGGGGTTCAGATTGTAGTGCTACTACTGAAAAACCAGCTAGTTCTGAGGGAATATTTGAAGAGCAGATTTTCTGGCACCTGGAATAGTCTAACCGTAGCCTGGCTGTGCTGCACGATGTGAAAAATGTGCAAACACACGCGTTTTTAAGCCACAAAGTTGAAAGGGATAGAAATCAGTCCAAAATGGCTAATAAAATTAGAATTTTACAACTGGAACCCACTCCTCTAGTGTTAGATAGGCAGTACAATGCTCACCACTCCAACTGGTAAGCAGTAGGACTTCCCTCTACAACAGCAAGGTCTGGATAGTTCTGAACACAGAAAATAAAGTCCTGAAACCAGCAAATCCTGGGATCTGGACTATGCTAGCTAGGAAAGGTGGGAAACGAGCAAACAAGATAGTATTTTTTTGTTTGTTTTTTTTTTTTGTTTTTTTTTTTTTTTTGGTTAAAACAGGCTGAACAATGCAATAATACAGTAAATAAACACAGAAAAGGCTAACACACTTGAGTGTGTAGCCCTAAACAGTAAATGCAATTAAAACTCTACAAAATTAGCAATTTAAAACTTTTTGAATGAAGCAAGGCAAGTGCACAACTGAAAAATGATTTAAGAGGCAGTAATACAGTAGAATAAGCATATAGAATATATATATATATATATATATATATATATATATATATATATATATATATATATATTACTCATCACATGCACCACAGCTTAAGTCTGACTTTACAATGGCAGCTGGTAGACTTAAGGTTGATGACATCAGCAGGCCTTGTAGAAGAGGGCAGTTTGGAAACTGACAGCAACTTACAGGGCCAAAAAGTGCAGAAGTATTGCAGTTTCATAATCAGTGAGGGATTCTCATTTTTTTGTGGGGGGGGTACATGTACACACACACACACACACACACACACACACACACACACACACACACACACACACACACACACACACACACAAACCAAGTGGCCTGCAGTGAGATTAGAACCCCTACCTAGCTACTCTTACACATTCTAGATCACAGCATTTATCGCACACACCACTGCTTAAGTCTGACATTACAAGGGCAGCTGGTAGTCTTAAGGTTGATGACTTCAGCAGATCTTGTAGAAGAGGGCAGTGTGGAAACTGGCAGCAACTTATAGGGCCGAAAAGTGCAGAACTATTTCAGTTTCATAGTCAATGAGGAATTCTCAGTTGTTTTGCTTGGGGGGGTACATGCGAGTGCACACACACACACACACACACACACACACACACACACACACACACACACACACACACACACACACACACACACACACACACACACACACAAAACAAGTGGCCTGCAGTGAGATTAGAACCCCTGCCTAGCTACTCTTACACAGTCTAGATCACAGCATTTATCGCACACACCACTGCTTAAGTCTGACATTACAAGGGCAGCTGGTAGTCTTAAGGTTGATGACTTCAGCAGATCTTGTAGAAGAGGGCAGTGTGGAAACTGGCAGCAACTTACAGGGCCGAAAAGTGCAGAACTATTTCAGTTTCATAGTCAATGAGGAATTCTCAGTTGTTTTGCTTGGGGGGGGTACATGCGAGTGCACACACACACACACACACACACACACACACACACACACACACACACACACACACACACACACACACACACATACACACACAAATACCAAGTAGCCTGCAGTTAGATTAGAACCCCTACCTAACTACTCTTACACACTACAGATCACAGTACTTATCACATGCACCACAGCTGATGTCTGTTTTAGACATGAGTGCAGGCAAACTACTTGTGGATTATACAAACTAGGCTCATGTTGTACAGCATCTGTGGCATGCAGAGTGAAATTTCTTTGTACTGCTATCTGCATTTAGTAGCCTAGCTGTCAGATAACTGTTATTTATCCTAGCTATGTGGCTGCAGTTATGAGCTTGGCCATATCGGCTGTTTGTATTTGCATAGGCAAGCCTGTGTACAAGAACAGTGTGCCCTGTCCATGCTTGTGTAGACAATATTATACATTACACCACCTGCTCACCTGTTGCTGTATGTATGGTGAGATTCAGCAGGTACAGAGGTCTGTAGGTATGTGCATTATGCACTGCTGAGCCCTTAATTTGGATCCTTTGAGCAACATTATAGATGTGTGATAGTGCAGCTTTACTCAGCATTATCAGGGCATGTAGGACAATACAGACATCCACACACATATTTATGTGTATAACAGGGTTGTTTATAGAAATGTAGCTGTGTGTGTATGTGTGTACAATATATATATATATATATATATATATATATATATATATGGGGAGAGACCTGAGATGTATGTTTGTATATATATATATATATATATATATATAGAGAGAGAGAGAGGTATATCCCTTTTTGTATATACATAGAGACAGATATACTGTCTGTGGGAGAGCGAGAGATAGTGGCAGACAAATATGTATACATATATGTATGTATAGACATATTTATACATAACAGGTCATTTTGGGCAAGGGGCAACAGAATTGCACTCTGTATAACTAAGTGTATAAGCATGCCCAGTGGGATTGTCAGTACTTATAAACTGACTCCAGGCCACACTTACCTGTACTGCAGTCTGAGATTTTGAGTGTTACAGACAACGACATCTGTCCCTGTGTCTGCAGTAGTGCACTTCACTCAAATTGTCCATGGCATTCTTCAGCTGTCTGATGTAATTAATATGTGACAGAGGTTAATAATGTTACACTACAAACAGAGTGACAGTCTGTAAAAACACTATCATTATAATACCTCACATCCAAAAGATGCGGATACTTCCAGATTAGAACCATCAACGCCATCACCCATGCTAAGTTCCCTAGTCCACTGAGCCACACAAGCTGCTAGACAGAGAGTAGTCATTCATCACACAATCAACAGCATAATATGTATGTTGTTATTCCTGCGTTAAGTGAGACATACACTGTATGATCAGTTTCTATGTTACTGCCCTGAGATTGCCTGGACTGCTGATCTACCAATGATGAGTTACTGTTACAGCAGTTATATGGTAACACTGCTGTGTTGGGGTGGAGGAACAGCACCGCATGTTCTGCCGGGATACACAGTAGTCCAAATATCATGTAAGCCCTCTGATTAACATCTTCCTTGACTGATGTAGTGAATATTCCATGCATGAGGCCTAGTGACTATTAAAGGACACATGATAGTGGACTGGGTATCTGTAGTCCCATGTGAATGTTACTTCTGTCCAAATAGCCCACAATATTTACTTGCATAAATGTAGCAGATCCATACATACCATACCATAGCATAGTAATTCTTAGAAGTACTGTGCAGGTTAGAGACTTACCTTGCGATTGCAGCAGGTGACAGAACTGTAGTTCAAGGCTGACTCTGTCTGATGCAAGCAGTACACAGCCAATACATGCATAGGTACATGTTGTGTGGGTTACCTGGCATCAAGTTTAATATATGCATGTGAGTAGGAGTAAGGTGGCAGTCCCTAGGTTGTTGGTGAATGTGCTATGCGCTGTCTCTTAGCCAAAGCCAGGGCATACTGAGCATGCCTACATCTGCCTACAGGGAAATCAATAGGGGGTTCCTTCTCCGAGTCCACCTGTGACTGTGGCTGGGGTGACCTAGGCACTGGTGGGGAGATGTGTATCCCTTCCCTTTGCTGATCCTTCTGCAGCTGTTTCTGTGGAATCAGAGAGTATGTAGCATAGCACATACTGTGAACATATGTGCACATGTGGCTGGAGAGTACTGCAGGGCTCCACCAAATATATTGAGGCACAGGAACCATGACTTCAGAAGCCCAAACACATGCTCTATGATGTTCCTTGTCTGTGCATATGCCTCATTATGATGTTCTTCCATGGGTGTGTGTGCATTTCTGATGGATGTCATCATCCACAGTTCCAGGGCATAGCCAGCCTCCCCCAGTAAATGACCGTGTGGGATGTCCCCCCAGCAAACATCTGGTGTAGCTGTGATGCATGTCAGATATGAGAGTCATGATAACTGCCAGGGATGCCAGCACACACACTTAGGATAGTCCCCTGGGCATAGCACACGACCTGGCAATTGATGGAGTGGTGCCCCTTCACTGGGTGGTGCCTTGATGTGTACATGAGTGCAATCTATGGCACGCAGTACTTCAGGATAGTGTGCTACATGGTAGAAGTGTTACATATTGCTGGCCCTTGCCTCAGTGGTGAGGGGAAAAGATATGTGGTCACCAGCATGTGGTAGCATGGCATCCAGGAATTGGTGAAGTATCCTGGATGCAGATGCCTGTGAGGACCCACATTGTGTCCCCAGTTGGTCTTTGGAAAGTACCTGTAGCTAGTATCCTAAGAGATATACATACCTTTGTTTCCATTGGGATGGATTCCCCTCTGTTGGCTCTGGGTCTGAGTTGATGGTGGCAGAGCTCAGTGAGTTCCTGTAGTATGTCCCTGTCCACTCTGTAGCACTCTACAATCTCCAGCTCATGTAGCTCCTGGAAGGTTACCTTGGGCCTAAGCACTCTTCTCCTTCTCTGCCTAGGCTTATTGTCAGCAGCACTGGCAGCACTGACTTCAGCATCTAGCACATACAGATGTAGCAGACCTGCAGCAGCCCCTAGCATTATCTCAGTTAAAATTCCCAAATCTGTACTCCAATGGTCCAGAGTATTGGGGTAAAATCAGAATGTAGGGTGTATGCATACTTTATACACATCTGTTGTATGTGCAGTATGTGTGACTGGCTAACTGTGATGCATTCCACCTGTCTACAGTATAACTAACATAATTTAATGGCCCTATTCCAGTGCACAAAGCTGTGCACAGTGCTGTGTCGTGCAACATAACTTATACAAAGGTCAAACCTTCTAATTAAATGCATCCAGTTTTGAGAACACACTCAGCCAGGCAGTGCTCCATGCAAATGTGTGCACCTAAGCTTAAAAGAGCTTAGACATGAGAGGACACACTCCCCTGATGTTAGCCACATCCTGTGTAAACATCAACATGGTGTAAGACCCTACACAAAGGGGATATGCGGACATGATTACTCCTTTCTGCTATTCAGTAACCCCACTTCATTTGCATACTTATCCGTGGTGACAACCTAGAAACCACATACTTCATAGCCCTATCACTTTAGTAACAGCAGCAATGCCCCATTGTAGGGACCCCACACAAGGTCCTATAATACATTTCTGTCACATACTATAAAATTATTTTTTTTTTTAATTTTTACATTAAGCATGTTTGTGCACTGTGACACGTAGCTCAACATTCAGAGATTATTAAAAAAATATTAATTTAACTTATTCCCTTTAATCTTTCTGACATACAGGCTAATAGTTTTGCTTATATGTGTATGTGGTCTTACATTTTCAGGGGATTTATGTCCACATGTCTATAGTTTTACACCCCCCATTGTCTGTCTGAATTTTTCCACGTACACTCCGGACACTGACACAGGGTCTGAACAGATGCCTTTCTGCATGTTGGATCACTCTACCTGCCTCATTTGCATGACACTCACCTGCTTATGAGGCAATTTGCATGCCACAGAATTTTCTGTTGTTGTGCTTGTGTGCCGCTCAGCAGCGCTTATTGAATCTTAATATATTTGTGGCCATGTAAACACTGGGGAACGATGCCTACACAAAAAAAAATGTGTAGGCTTTATTAAATCCCCCCATGGAAGTGGAGTACTTGGAGACAAAGATCAGATGTGAGATGACATCTCCAAAGCAGGGGGAGTCTTGTTTGGAAACTACATTACCCCATACTACAACTATGTTAGACATTTATTATGAGTTATGCTCTGTCAGTAAGATGAATGCACTAAAATACTTTTCTTATTCTCCCTCTTCTCTGAAAATGATAGTAACTAGACCGAGACAACATATAGCCTGAGGATAGGTTGATCACAGACAAAAATATCCAGACAGGCCAACTTGTGAACTCCTCTGAAAAGGTATCAAATGTTTTTAGAGTTTATTATGCAATATTGTATAGAGCAGAAATAGGATCATGAGGGAAAAGCTGGAAGACATCCCAGTTTCTGCAGGAAATTAACTTGAAGCAACTAACTGACAGCAACTTTAGCTGATGGTTCTAATAATATGTGGGGAAATGCAGATTTACTCTGCCAAATCAATGAAGAAAATCTCACTGTTTGAACCTTATATAAATCAAGATGTACAAGTTACTGGAGGATGCCTTTGCAACAGATTTGTCTTTTTCTTGCAAATGACATATTTGCTACTAAATGCATACTGGTTAGCTGGGAGGAGGCATTTGTCTTGGTAATTCTAAAGCTAGGTAAGGATTCCTAGCTTTCTTACTCTTACAGGCCTATTTCAGTCCTTCATTCATACTACAAAATTTTCACCCTGAATCTTTCTCATGCAATGCCTGAATTACTACCTTGTGTTATTCACCCTGATCAATCAGGTTTTATCAAAGGACAACAGACATTTGATAATATCTTAAAGACACTTCTCTTGACAGAACATGTTTACATTTATGGCTCTTCTGATTTTCAGCTTTGATAATAAAAAAGCCTTTTTTAGAGTTGATGGGAATTTCTGCCTCTTAACATTGAGGTCCGTGGATTTCCTTTGAAATTTACAGAATTGTTTTAGGCTGTTTACAATGAGAGCATGGACAAGATCAAAATAAGCACAAAAGTAGCAAGTACCAAACTGTAAAAAATAAAAAGTTCCGTACTGACAGACAAAGAAAAATCCTTTATTCACAACTATTAACGATAATCCAACAACTATGAGCGCTTTCGTCTGCACAAAGCAGACTTCTTCAGAATAATAAACCTATGGTGCCTCTGTCTTTTATACAATCATTTTCCAAAACAATTATTCAATAATTGATAAATTAAACCATTAAAATTAAAGTTAATTTTAAAATAAGAAAGTTGTTTTAATTAACTAATTTCTCGTGCCTTAACCCTTCATACTTTGTTACATTTTTTTGTATGTACTTTTTAAAAGGCCATATAAAAGTACATTTATACTAGAAAGATAATCTTAATGTTAAAAACATTTAAATAGATGTTTTGTATAAAAAAGATTTCATAAAATAAAAATTGTATTATATTTCATACAATTCATTCATTTAATTTAGGTTGTAAAGCATACATTTTCCAATGCTGACCTGTGCATATTACTGTTGTATAAAACAAATAGCACTGTATTTCAAAAATGCCTTTGTATCAATAACATGGTCCATACAGAACCATGCATAAATTTAAAACAACTAATGTTCAAATCTGTGTTAGTATTCATTGTGTGTTTATATATACACTTTTTACTAACATTACAGATATTCAAATGAAAAATCTACAGGCATATAGGTGTAGTATAGAAATCACAATTTTCTACCTAAAACACCATATGAACCAGGACGAAGTCCAACTGTCCTGAAACTAGTACCACAACTAGAAACTATTCCCCCTGAAAAAACACCCCCCAACACCCTACAAGGGGATACCTAGTGGTTGGCCAGAAAATAACTACATCTGTCCTACTGGGGTATATGAGCTGTGTGTATCTCAAACAGTGGATGTCGTAATAGGATAATAGTGGTTGAAGAACTGAATATTAATATAGAATAAATTTAAATAATATATAATAAAAAATACATTATCTCTCAAAATGTTCTCTTTACATAGATAAATAAATATTTATGTGAATAGGTTAAATAAAAATTAAACTGATGCTGCTTTATCAATTAATATTGCTTTTATGTTGATGTATTCGTTGAGGCCTGGAAAATAATTAGACCTAAGTCTCAACTGCCACTTTATCTCCCTTTGTAATAAAAGATTTTTAATATCCCCTCCCCTACTATTTTCTTTTATCAAGTCCAAAATACCAAACCTGAAATCTGTAAAACCTTCACAAAGTGTAGAATGTTTATAGAGGGCACTAGTCTCTTTCTTCACTTTGATGTCATTTGTGTGTTCGTATATTCTCTCTCTAAGTGCCCTCTCGGTTTTACCCACATAGAAGGAGGGGCATTTTGTACAAGTGGCTAAATAAACCAACATTCTACTACGACAATTGCCTTTGCAAAATGAAACCTTACTGTTCAATCCATTTTTAAGATTTATGTCTTCCACTGAATTGATATATACACACTGTCTACAACAACCACACTTAGTTGTTCCTTTCTTTTTGTCAACAGTTTTTGTTTCTATTTCAAACAATCTTTTAAAATTCATGCCCGTCTTGTATGTAAACAAGGGTTTGTTACCAACTATCTCATATATTTCTTTGTTGGTCTTGAAAATAGACCAGTTGCTTTCCAAAATTTTGGTAAAACAATCAGAAAATCCATTGTATTCAACAATACAGGCACCCGAAAAATCTTTAATGTCATTCGTCCTGTTGTCCTTGGGTGCCAACTTCTAACCTAACAAAGGTTTATACTTAATCCCCCACCCTGAATATACTTCTTCCAAAATTTCACCAACTAACTGTTTTGGATAATCCCTTTCTAAAAATTTTTCCATCAAAAAGGCAAATTCAAACAGTAGGTCATTATGTTCTGAAGTCATCCTCGCTATTCTAACAGCCTGTCCCTTGATGATACTTTTCTTTTGATGAAGGGGATGCAGGCTGTTAAAATGGAGATAGCTGTTACACCAAGTACTTTTTCGAAAAATATTAGACTTAAAACCTTGAGCCTTTTTACTAAGGGTAATGTCCAAGTAGTTTATACTATGGTTCTGTATTTCATGAGTAAAAGACAAAAAAGAAGTTGTTTCATTTATATATTTCATAAATTTCTCCAATTTACCCTTCTGGTCTTCCTCCCAAACAAGAAAAATATCATCTAAAAACCTGAGGTAAATTTTGATATTATTCATAAAATCACTGGGAAAAATATATTGCTCTTCCCAGCCAAGGAGAACAAGATTTGCATATATGGGGGCGCATGCACATATACTCCCGTCACTTGTTTGTAATATTCTCCTTGGAATAAAATGAAATTGTTATCCAGGACAACCTCGGTCATTCTAATATCAATCTTTTACTGTCTGGTGATAACTTGAGATGTTTGTTAACACTATTCTCAAAGTAATCAAACCCCAAATTTCTGGGTATACAAGTGAATAGGTCTTTAACATCTATGGTAACCATTTTACAGGTTTCCGACCACAGATTTTTGTTAATTTTACCCAGAAAATCCCAGGAATCCTGGACCAGGTGTTTTTGCTTCTTAACAATTCCTTTTAATTTTTGATCAATATACACTGCCAACGGGTGGGTCTTAGACTTTTTCGCTTTTAAAAACCTATTTTGGCAAAAAAGGGGGAAAAAAAAACCCCCCAAGATAAAAATTTTGGGTTTTTCTTTTGGGTTTTTTTCAAAAAAAATTTTTTGGGTTAAAAAACAAAATTTGGAAAAAAAAAACCTTTTTTTGCCCCCTTTTTTAAATAATTGTATTATTTCAAAAACACATTTTTTGGGTAAGACCCTTTACAACAGGGGGTTAATCAGATTTATGACCTGGGAACACCGCCAATTTCACATAGTACAGTATACCATGTCTCCCCAGTGGTAAGACTGGAATCATATGTCATAACTGAGGGCACAGTCACCCTAAATTGACATACCCATAACAACCATGTACTCTTCCCTCAGCATGCTAATATTTGAGTGCAATGGCCATTTGGAACTGTACCTTTCCAAGCACTACTGGCAATTGCACACAACACAATAGTCCCTCACAAAGGAATTTCACATCTTCAATGTCTGTTCAATGGGCTTTGTCTGAAATCATTGGTCATTATAGCCTGTGGCATATAGACTACTTAGAGGTGATCTCTGCCTTGCATACAGGGCAATGTGTGTCCCTGCTTGATTGGAAATGCTGCATATCTGTAGGTGGCATTGTAGATGGATTACTCTGTCTAAGGGCATTAACCTGATATGTGACATTAGTAATGCATGCTGGTGGGAGAGATCTGTCTAGCAGAGTTTAACAAACCTTTGAAACAGAATCCTGCCTAATGGCAAACAAAACACCTGAGTGGACCTTGTCAGATGCCATCTGCATGATTGGCTGGGTGACCATCATTTCACCACAGTGCTTCTGCCTGTGTCTGTTGTGGATGGGGCAATATATGCTGATCATGTAAATAAGGGTATAAACTTGGCTAAGGTTGTGAGGGCTGTTGGGCCATTATGCTACTAAAGTTCAAAGATCCTATGATTCCATAAGCTGATGTAAAATGCTGTAGCAGCCATACACACAAACCTGGCTACATTAAGGATAGCACCACTTCCATTTACTGTTTACAGGACAAAGCACAGCACACACACACACTGCAAGTTGGCAACATGTAGATTAGAACATTTACCTATCTAATTGGTACACACTACAGAGCACAGTACATGATGCACACGCTACACCTCAAGTCTGCTATTACTGTCGCTTTAGGACATCTTATGCTTAATGACATCAGCAGACCTAGTTGTGGTCAGGCATTTTGAGGCCTACATCACCTGCTACAACCAAAATACTGCAAAACCCTTCCTCTTTCTAAGTTACTGAGGTGATCATATTTATGTCATATGGAGATACACACACACACACACACACACACACACACACACACACACACACACACCTGAAACCACTCACTTCTCTGTATATACTAACACATGTAGCCATAAACATGCACACTCACACATAACCACTACCTGTCCACTAAATGCCCAGTCGCTTACCTCTAACATGCTCTCACCTACTGAAAGTAATGGATGAATGTGAACTTTTAGCCATGTTCATTAACATGACCAACTGGGCTGATTTATGCAGCTGCATACATGCCTTACCACAGGCATTTCTGGGTGGAAGAACACATGACTAAGTAGCGCAGGCTAAATCTCTAGAATGCTCATTTGCGGTAGACCACAGAGACAGTCCAGCATGGTGCTACATATCTTCGTGGTAGAGCTGTCTCTGAATCTAAAATCATTACTGTGAGGGGTGAAATAGACTTATCCCTCATGGTAATCTTTCTGAATCTCCCCCATAGTATTCCACCGAAATATTAGTGATCAAGATTCCCCGAAGTTCTTAGATGGCTGGCATCTAATGAATAACATTTCTGTTGCACATACATATACATGCAGATTGGGCTGCAACAAAATTAGAACCCCTACCTGTCTAGTCTTACACACACACAACCAAAATACTGCAAAACCCTTCCTCTTTCTAAGTTACTGAGGTGATCATATTTATGTCATATGGAGATACACACACACACACACACACACACACACACACACACATACATGCAGATTGGGCTGCAATGAAATTAGAACCCCTACCTGTCTAGTCTTACACAAACACACACACACACACACACATATGTGTGTGTGTGTATCTATCTATCTATATATATATATATATATATATATATATATATATATATATATATATATATATATATATATATATATATATATATTTTTTTTTTGTGAGCCATACACACAAACCTGGCTACATTACAATGTTCATCATAATGAACAAAACATGCTGGAGGGATAGGTTCCTGACCCACAGACTCCCCATACACTGGAATAGACTGCCCATACATGTCAAGCACAGCATATATATATATATATATATATATATATATAGATATATATATATATATATATATGTTCATAGGTTGGTACTAGGCTATCAGCCCTAGGGCCTATACAAGCCTAGCCAAACAATTCCCCGGATATTTCTTCCCACAATATTTTCTTCCCTGAACCCCTGTCTAGCAGGGTGACTGACGTGATCCCCGGGGTGAATTTCCTATCTCCCATCCAATCATCAAGGCTCCTTTTGAAGAGGGCCAAGGAGGCACTCTGCTTGACATGTATGGGCAGTCTATTCCAGAGTATGGGGAGTCTCTGGGTCAGGAACCTATCCCTCCAGCATGTTTTGTTCATTGTGATGACAAGGTTTAGATTCCTGGAGTGTGTGGCTCTGAGGGATTGGGATTTCTTTAAGTGGAGCATGTCCAACAGCTCAGGGTTTGACATGGCCTTGTATGTTAAGCAGAGATCACCTCTGAGTAGATGGTATGCCACAGAGTATAGCTGGAGTTTGTTTAGACAGTCAGCATAGGACATCTGCTTTAGGCCTGCGATTCTTTTAGTGAGGTATTTCTGCGGCCTTTCCAGCTGTTGCAAATGTCTTGTGAGTTACATACCAAACGGGGCGTTGTACTCTATAATGGGTCTAATGAGGGATGAGTACAGTGGGACAATGACTTCCTTTTCCCTGGATGAAAAGCCCTTAGTGATGAGATGTGCCACACAGAAGGATTTCCTGACTGTTGTGGCGATGAGGTTATTGAAGGTGAGACCACTGTCCACCTGTGTCCCTAAGTCTGTCATCACACTTTTGGTGTTTAGTGTACTGCCACCTATGTGGTAATTCATGGGTACATGTTTTTTCCCAAAGGGGATAACTATACATTTCTTGGCATTAAGCTTGAGCCCATGGCTCTGGCACCAATCATCTGTTTCTGTAAGGCCCTTTTGTGGAATATCCACATCATTTGGGAATTCAGTAATGGCTCCCAGTTTGCAGTCATCTGCGAACTTTGTTAGCTAGAGTTCCTTAGTGTTAGCCTTTACTTCAGAGAAGTAGATGCCAAACAAAAGCGGTCCCAGAACTGAACCCTGAGGTACTCCACTTGTCCCTTGTCTGGAGCTGGATTTGGAGTCGGCTACTTTTACAGTCTGGGTTCTGTCAGTATGCCAGTTGGCAACCCATCAAGTGACATAGGGATTTATGCCCAGCTTAGTAAGTTTATCTAGGATTCCAGAGTGGGGGATGGTGTCGAAGGCCTTGGTGAGGTCCACATAGGCTGTGTGGACCTCCTTACCCTCGTCCACAGCTCTGGAGACTGATTCAAAGAAATCAATCAGGTTCAGGAGACATGATCTGCCCTTTACGAACCCAAACTGGGTGGGGTCCAGTGTTTGAAGGTTGCCATTGTCTTTGTTTATAAGTTCCATGATAATGCGTTCCATGACCTTGCAGATCAGGCTCATCAGACTGATGGGACGGTAGTTCCTGGGATCCAAGGTGGATCACCCCTTCTGGAGTGGGATAACTGTAGCTGTGCGCCACTCAGTGGGCATGAAGCCTAAGGTGGGGCTATGGTTAAACATGACACTTAGGTGAGGTGCCAGTTCATTTTGTAGTTCATGTAGTACACAGCCTGGGATGTCATCTAGACCCATGGATGCTGTATTCTTAGCTTTGGATAGTGTGGTTTCTACCTGTGTAGCCATGATTACCGGAATTTGGCAATCTTTTGGTATTGAGATGGGCCCTTTACTGTACTCCCAAATGCGGCAGGGGCAAGCTCCCACACACTCAAATGTGCATATAAATATGAATATGTATATATTTATGTTTGTGTGTATATCTATCTATTTCTATCTCTCTCTCTCTCTCTATATATATATATATATGTATATTTATATCTATATATATATATATATATATATATATATATATATATATATATATATATATATATATATATATATATACACACACACACACATATATATATATATATATATATATATATATATATATATATATATTTATATATATATATATATATATATATATATATCTATTAATACATACAGAGGTATATATCTATATATAAACTCCATCCAGAGCTTCAGAGATGCACCAATGTGAAGGAAGGTAGAAATTTCCAAAAAGAAGGGAATCACTGTACATACACAGAAATCATACCAGCAGTGGTTTCCTGTGGAAAACAGTGATAGCTATTGTGTTTCAGATTATTGATGCCCGGGGAATTTCACTTGAGCCGCCTGAAGGTATACCATGGTGTTTTGCTATTAGGCAGATTATAGAATATGAATACATCTCAATATTGAATTTGTATATTGTTAAGAAGACTATTAAACCAAAAGTTGACAGACACAGGTACTGTTTTTGATGCTCATCAAATTGATCACTGCTGCAGTAGCCTTAGCTATATGGGTTATATCCTGACAAAGATATAACACCTAGCCAGCTTCCAAACCTTTAGGACACCTTCAACATGCCCAGACTGTCAGGCAGCTAGAGCTGAGCTGACTAAAAGAGTAATTTGGGAGCAAAGCTCTTCAGAACTTTTCTACCACAAAACAGTACACTCCTTTGAGGCTTTTGAGGATTGATGTTCTGCTTGTGTTGTTCCTTTTGTCCCTTTGGGGGAAAAAACTTATAGTTTCTTATTTGTCTTGCTGTTTTATCACTTTCTTTTCAGAAATGTTATTCTAAAGCTATGAGTGTTGTCTTTTAAATGGACTGTCATGAGGCTGTAATGTACGTATAAATGGAGAGCTTGTTTTTCCTGTCAGTTTAAAAATGTAAAGTTAATGAAAACATTTTTTCCTGTGGAGAAATTATGTTTATTTTACTTTTGTGGGTCTGGCATGGTGTTTTAAAGTGCTTTACTCCAGATCCATCTAGTGTAGCACCTAGAGTCATTATGGACCAAGGGTCAGCCATGACATCTCTGGCCATTTGGGTCCCCTCAGTGAGCAAGGGAGAGCCACTCTTGTCTGTATTAGGTAATAAAACAGGGAAAGTGTCCCTGTTGTGTCAGAATATTGTACCCATCCTTGAGGAAGCTGCTGCTGCTATAAGATTTTTTTTCAGCCTTCCTTTTCCAAATTTTCCAGGGGATTTTCTATCTCTTCATCCAATTTTTGGTAAAAAGCATAATTAACTGTCTCAACAAAAATACAGATAAAAAGGCATTTAAGAAGAAATAGCAAGGGGATTCCAAAAAGAATTCTCAAACCTCCAAAACAAAGAACAGTCCAATATGGCTAATGACTATTCAAGTGACCTTGTGTCCACCCCCCCCGCCACATACACACCCTGGCCCATTTTTTCTTCCAGAAAGTCTGAACCTTCATTTTTCTCCATGGCAATAGATAGATTCAGACAAATGGGTTCTGAAAATAATTCAAGGTTATAGATGTCAGTGAGTGGAAATTCCTCCTTTTCAAGGGGTTCTCCCTCATCTTCCAGATCAGACTCTTGTTTCCACTGGTTCTTCATCACATGCTGTCCCAAGGAGTGATACAACCAGTTTCTTCTTCCAGGGTGGGGAAGTTTTTTTTTTCAAGGATGTTCTTAGTGCCAAAGAAAGAAAATACTTGTAGAACAGTTCTGGATCTTTCTTTCCTAAACCTGTTTGTGATAATGCCCAAGTTCAAAATGATGTCACTTCACAACCTGCTTCCTCATCTTCTTATTTCAGGTTTCCTGGTAACACTAGACTTAAAAGATGCTTATCATAACATCCCTATTCATTAAGACTTCAAATGTTTCTTAAGGTTTTGTATGGCTGGATCACATTATCACTTCTCTGCCTTACCATTTGGACTCTGCACTGCACCAAGAGTGTTCAGAAAGTGTCTAGCTCCATTATAGCTCATTGCAGGCTACAAGGTATCCACATTTTCCTTATTTAGACGACTTGCTTATCTTTGCAGAGTCTTTTTCAAAGTGTCAGGAATCTCTCTTTTGGGTGACAGATCTCTTACACAAGCTGGGATTCTAAGAGAACATTCAAAAGTCTTTCTTTTCTTCTTCATACAAGATTATGTTCCTGGGATGTCAACTAGACACCTCAGTTCAAAGATGTTTTCTCTCACAGGAAAAAAACAGGCCTACATTTCTCCAGTCAGACTTTGGTCATCGTAAGGGAATATCAAAGGATTTTGGGTCTCATGGCATCTATGATTCTCATGATGCTCCTGGCAAGACTCCACATAACGAAGATACAGTGTCATCTGAAATTTCGTTGGTTTCAGTACCAACACCCTTTATCTTGTGTGTCAGAACAGAAATCATTTGGTGGGGACAACAAATATCCTTAACTCCAAGTCTCCCGTTCTCCTTTCCTGCTCCAAAGCAGTCAGCTACCACAGACACCTTGGACTTTGCTTGGGGAGCATTTTCAGAAGGGATAAATGTGCAGGTGGTATGGGATACCAAGGATGGACACAAGCACATAAATATCAAGGAGTTGCTCACCCTGATTAAGGCACTCTACTCTTCTGTACCATCTTTGGTTTCCAGGACCTGTTCAGGTGGTTACAGACAATACCACAGTAATGTGGAACATTAACAAGCAAGGTCATACTCTCTATGCAGACTAGCCATGTTAGCATGGAATATAGCTTTACAGCACAATTTCAATCTACAGGTAGTCTGCATCCCATCAGAGTAAAAGTGTGTGGCAAACAAGATGAGCTGGACAAGGGCAGACCCTCATGAATGGAAACTAGATCAGGGTGTCTTCAAAGATTTGATCCTTGTATGGGAAGTTCCTCAAGTAGACCTCTTTGCCTCCTCTCTGAACAATTAACTGGCAAGATTCTATTCCAAGACTCCTTGAAAGAAGTAACCATATAATGTCCAGAAGGTGAATAAATAACACATGCGTTAGCATCCAAACGGTTAGTTAGTTGAATGCTTATGTCCAGGAAAAAAATACTGGACTCATCAGAACAAAATAACCCAGAAGATATTTATTTGTATAATTCTAATTAAGAGAAAATGGTTTATCAAGCTTAGATAAACTCTTTATGGTGGAGTATGGCTTTAAAACTTTTGCACCTATGTAGGTGGTTAGTATTTAATTAGACTTTGTATTGGTTACTGGTTGGATTATTGTGTGGTTCCTCCTACCTTACTGTGGTTACTTCTAAGAAGGCCACGAAGACAGATGCCTTTTCTTTTCCTTGGACAAGAATATTCCTATATGCTTTTCTACCCTTTCCATTAATATCCAGGGTACTTCTGAAGATTCATAAGGAATCCCCCATGATCATTGAGGTGACTCCCTTTTAGCCCAGGCAACTATGGGTCTCCCTTCTTTCAGAAATGGCCAGGGGCAAGTATAACAAGCTTCCTCACAGACTGGCTCTGCTCACACAAGAACAGGGGCATTTGATACACTCTGACATCAGTCAACTTCAAGTGACTGCCTGGATGATAGTGTCTTAATTCATTTCATGCACCTGTTTACTGGGCATGTGCAGCAGATACTAATGGAGTCAAGAAAGCCTGCTACTGGAAAAGGTTGCAGTATAACCAGCACCCATTCAGGGCTAGTTGTTCTCTGGTTTTACAATATTTGTGTGAGTTGCTATCCTTTGGCCTTTCCTATTATTCTTTCAAGGTTCATTTTTGGTCATTTCGGCATGTCTGCTCATGGATCCTCCTCTTTCAATGCAGTCTCATGTCAAATGTTTTTGAAAGGGATTTTGTATAAGAGGCCTCCAAAAAAAGTGGTGGCTTCTCCTTGGGATTATAATTTTGAACCAGCTAACTTGGCTGACTTGAGGTTCTTAACATGGAAAACAGTTTTACTGATTGCACTGACTTCTGCAAGAAGGTGTCTTGAGTTGCAAATTCTTACGATGAGTCGTTTTTCATAGGGACAAGGTTACTTTGATAACTAATCCTTCTTTTATGTTTAAAGTGGAATCCGATTTTACTTTAAGCCAAACTGTCCTTCTCCCCATTTTCTTTCCTAAACCTAAAAATGAGTGAGAAAAGGTACTCCATACCTTGATTGTCAACAGTCAACTCAGGTACTATCTTGACAGAACTAAATGTTTCAGATCGTCAGATCAATTGTTCATTTCTTGTAAAGATAAGAAGGGGCAACCTGTGTCAAAACAGACTATTCCTAAATGGAGGTCAAAGGCTATTACCTTTGCTATACTCACAATAACAAAACTATTCCAGGCAGAGTCAAGGCCAGCTCTTCCAGGGCTTTGGCTTAACCTATGGCTTTTTGGTAGGGAATGGAATCTAGAAGGTTCTACGTGGTCCTCTGTTCATACTTTTACAAAACACTATAAGCTTGATTCTTTCTCTAGGTCAAGATCAGGCTTTGCAAGGACCATTCTCCAAGGGCTGCTGCACTCTTCTCCTTTCACCTCTAAAATGTAGTTACCTATATGATGAACATAGTACAGTTGTGTAAGTAAACTTACCATAACAGTAGATAGTTGAATGGTTGAATGATCACTGCTGCAGTAGTTGCTCCCTCCTTCAACCCCCTCCCTCCCGTGATTTTTAATGTACTTTTTTATGCCAGGGTGTGGACATGTATTCTTTGTTGCTCCTAGTATTGTCCTTTCAGTGCCCAGCCTCCCTCTCCCTTTCGGCAGGAAAGCTCTGAAAGGCTTTGCACTCAAACTTGTGTTTTACTTAGCTCAGCTTGAGCTGCCTGACAGTTTGGGCATGTGGAAGGTGTCCTGAAACTTTGGAAGATGGTTGGCTGTTATAGCTTTACAGGATATAACTCATATAGCTACGGCTACTGCAGTATTGATCATTGTATTATCTACAGTTGTAGTAAGTTTAATTAAACAACTGTACTTTTCTTTTCTTTTCTTTTCCTGTGGTTGTTGCTGTCCTGGTAATTGTGTAATTTAAATTTAGCTCTCCAAATGATTTGCTTCCATATATATAAAAGTAACTAGCAAAGGCTGTATCACAAGAAGGCTAAAATCCCATAACTCTTAAGAAATCAAGCTAAATACTGTTTTCCAAAATTTTATTATTTTGATGTACAACAATTTGTAAATAGAAGGGGGAAATGTCTGTCTGTGTCTGAAATATTTTAAGCTTCAGTTGGCATGTTATTCAGATTTTTTTAACTTGTGAAATTCTGAATAAAGTATGGTTGAACAAAAAATAAAATCTTGTTTTCAGTCTTTTATATAGAATCTTAGGATCATAGCAGGTTACTAGACTAATGACCCTAGGAACTTTACAAGCCTAGCCAAGTTTTACCCTTATTTCCACGACCAGCACCTATCACCCTTGTCCAAGAGGGACATAGGTGGAACTCCTGGGGTGAGTTAACGGTTACCCATCCAGTCGTCCAGATTGTATTTGAATAGGGCTAATGAAGTGCTCTGCTTGACATGAAGCGGGAGTCTGTTCCTAAGGTGTGGTAACCTCAGGGAGAAAAATCTGTCCCTCCAGCAGGTTTTATTAATGTGACATACCAGGTTAAGGCCATTAGAGCGAGTAACTAATGTACCATTTACTTACAGATATGAAGCATTTCCAATAAAGCATGGTCAAAGATTGCCTTATATACAAGGCAGAGATCACGTCTAAGTAGTCTGTATGAAACAGAACAAAGTGACAGTGATTTCAGACGATCTTCATAGGACAGATGCTGAAGACTTTGAATTTTCTTTGTGAGGGACCTTTGTGGTCTCTTTAATTGCTGCAGGTACTTGGAAAGGTACATACCAAAAGAGGCATTGTATTCAGTTATTGACCTGATGAGGGAAGAGTACAGGGAGGTTATAACTTCTTTTTTTCTGGAGGCAATGCCCTTACTTATGAGATCAGCAATACAGAATGCCCCTCTTACCACTGTGGAGACATGGTGATCAAAGGTAAGGTTGCTGTCAACCTGTGTGCCTGGGTATCTCACCACTGACTGCATATTTAGGGTGTTGTTATTGATGTGGTACTTAGCAGTAACATCACTCTTACCAAAAGGGATGATAATACATATTTTTGCATTGAGTTTAAAGCCATGACTTTGGAACCAGTCACTCATTTGTGTAAGACCCTCTTGTAGGATGTTGACATTTGATCTGAAGTAGTTAACTTCATTTGTGCAGCAACCTATGGGATCCGGATCTGACCTCGGATCTGAGCCGGCAGTTTTCAACAGCTTTAGATCTGAGCTCCAAGCTCCTCCCCCTACCCATAATCCCCTGCCAACCCTGACTGATCTCAGATCTAGTTTGCCGTGGTTTACTTCAGCAGCTTGATCCCGAGTTCCAGGCGTTGTTCGTAATTTTTGTGAGAAAATTTAATTTTTCTAACCCTTTTTACTTAACTCTTGGTGTGATTGATTGTGTTTTCAGGTCCCTTATCCCTTAGAACCATCTTAGTTTAATTTATTTTGTCCTATATTCTAACCTCCCCCCTCCCTTCGTGGTTCTGTCAGGGTTGTGTGTGTGTGCTTGGGGCCTAGTGTGTGTGTGTTTTTTTCCTTTTAATATTGTTTTCGAAGTGCACCGAGTGTGGCCATAAGCTGTCCCCAGTGGATGGTCACACTCGGTGTGTGATGTGCCTTGGGGTTGAACACCTGTCCTCTGGTTGTACCATCTGTGCAGCGTTCAACCCCAGGGCACTCAAGGACCGGAGGTCTAAGCTGATTCTGGCGGGTCTTCTGCCCCCGGACTCAGCTTCTACCTCCGGTCCTCTCGTGTCCCGCTGTGGCTGCGGCGGCCACCACTCCTGCTTCCCTCCCCCCGGCCGGGACTCAACCTCCTGCCTTAGGGCCAGAGGAGAGGGAGGCTAGGAAAGAAAGGAGGAAGGAGAAGCACCACAAGCGGAGGGCCGAGGCCTCCGCTTCAGCCCCCCCGGCTAAGTGGGCTTTTCCCTCCAGGACTTCTGGGTCTCCACCTTCTCAGATCCGGTACCCGTGCTTTTCACCGAGTCCTGAGGAGGAGGAGACCCGATCTCCGTCGAGGTCATCGAGGCGACACTCCCGCCCCACCTTGGTGGCCTCGTTGAGATCTACCCGAAGTCTCACCGATGCAGATTTGGACCGGATGATGAGAAGATTCCTCCAGGCCCAACTGCAGATGGGAGTGCTCCTGCCTTCCCCCCTCTGGGGGGGGAGCTCAGCCTCCTTCTTTGCCCTGATAGCTCCTTCTCCATCCCGTTTCCCAGGTTCGGAGTCTTCGGAGCCAGGCAGCCTTGGAGCCGGGGGTGTGTCGGCGCCGATAGTCTCAGGTACTTCGGCTCCGACACTTCCCTCGAGTCTGTCGGGTCCATTCTCTTTGGATCCGAGCTCTCGGAGCTGAGGGCTGAGCTTCGGATCCGGCAGTATCGGCATGGCTTTGGCTCCGTCCATGTCGGAGCATGCTGGTCCATCGGATCCGATTGCTTCGGCGCCGGCTCCGATCCGTCTGTCGGATCCGAGGGAAGGTCTGCTCTCGGATCCCAGAGAGAGCAGCTCTCCCTCAGCATTCAATGTGGAGAGGGTTCTGTCGAGGGATTCCAGGCCCCCGGCCCTTGTCACAGCTCCACCCTGCACTCCTTCTAATTTGGGTCTGACTTCCATCACCCGGCCCCAGGGACAGCCTGCTCTGACGTCCCAGGTAGTTCCATTGGAACAAGACGTTGCTGGTGAGACCTCCTCGGACAGCCCCCCCGAAGAGGTTCCTCACAAGCGTAGGTGCAAGAGGAGGCACCTGGACTCCCCCGAGTCCTTGACTGAGGACACGGATTTGGAGGAAGGCGAATGCTCCCCAAGATCACCCCCCCCAAAGATGTCTCATTTGGTGACATCATGGAGATGCTCATAATTGGGGGGGTGGTCTGCCCCAAAGCCTACCTCGGATGGATCCGTGTTCCTGGAGGCGTTTGAAGCAGGCCCGTCTACCTCTTAGGTGTCCCCTCCGGCCGACCCCCTGGTAGACTTGATTACTACCAGGGCGTGGAAGGAGCCAGACACTGTGGAGCCAGTCCCCAAGCGCCTGGACAAGAATCTCAGCCCACCCTCCGACAAATCCCACTGGAGCAAAGGACCCCCTGTAGATGCCATGTTGGTGGCAGTGGCCACCAAGAAGGAACTTGCTCAGGAGAGTCCCTCGGTTCATCCCCCGAGCAAGGAGTCTCAGTCGATGGACCGCCTAGGGAAGCGGGTGTTTAGTTCGGCTACCTTCTCTGTGAGGTCACCGAACTACATGGCACATGTGCTACGACTGCAGTGGGACCTTATCAAAGAGTATGCTGCCCCCCCCCCCCCGAGTCCATGTCGGCGGAGGACAAACAATTGCACTCCACCTGGATGGCCACTCTATGATCCATATCTAACACCTCTATGCAGCTACTGTCTCATGCCACGGAAGGAGCCGCTAGAGCCAGTGGAGTGGGCCTCGTTATGAGATGTCAGGCCTGGCTCTGGCACTGTGATTTCGCGGAACCCTTTAAGGTGTCTTTCGCTAAAGCCCCTTTTGATGGTTCTGCCCTCTTTGGCAAAACTGTGCGAGATACTTTGGTCCAGAGCGAAAAGGATGGAAAGATGTTGTCTGCCGTCGGAGTCCGCTTCTCTGCTCCCCAGAGGTCCTTCTCTAAGAACCAAAAGGGACAGAAGAAGATGTGGTTCCGGAAGTCGCAACAATCTTGTCCTGCTCCAGACTCCCAGCCCTTCCGCGGCAGAGGAGGGCAGGGTGGACGCCACCCTAGAGGCAGAGGGGGCCCGCGGAACTTTGGATCCAGAGAACCCTTCTCGGACCAACCCACGCAACACCCATGAGGGGTTGCCTGACTGCTCCACTCTGGAGACAGTTGGGGGGCATTTTTAGAAGCACCCAGCAGCTTGGGAGTCCATCACGACAGACCGCTGGGTGCTTTGCATCATATCCAGAGGATATCAGATTCCCTTCTCTCGTTACCGACACAGCCCCAGATACCTCCCCATGTCCCACCCGATCAGAGGGAGGCCGCAGCAATGGAAATCCAACACTTGCTGGAAAAAAGAGCCATCCAACATGTCCCCCCAGACCAGTGTGGGTCCAGGTTTTACTCCAGGTTCTTCTTGGTGCCAAAAAAGACAGGGGACTTAAGACCAATCCTCGACCTCTCTTTCCTGAATCTGTCAGTAACCAAAGAGAAGTTCTGCATGGTCACTCTTCAATCCATTCTCCCCCTTTTACGGGAGAATGATTGGATGTGCTCTATAGACCTCAAGGATGCGTACTACCACATTCTGATGGACAGGCGATCCAGGAGGTTCCTCCGCTTCGGGCTAGGAGTCCGTCATTACCAATTCAGGGTCCTCACCACAGCCCCCAGGGTGTTCACCAAAGTGTTAGCAGTGATAGCGGCCCACCTGAGGCTCCAGGGAATTCAGGTCTTCCAGTACCTGGACGACTGGCTCCTGACCTCCCCAACAAGGCATCTGCTCTGTGCAGCTAGAAACTACTTTCTTCATCTAGCTCCCCGGCTGGGGATCACTATCAACATAGAGAAGTAGTCTCTTACTCCGACTCAGACTATAGACTTCATAGGGGCCAGATTAGACACGAACAAACTCCTAGCTTTCTTGACCTCAGACCGGCTATTAACCCTGAGGCTACACGTGCAAGCCATTCTGCAATCTCTAGCTCCCTTGGCGGAATTGGTCCTGAGGGCTCTTGGCTCGATGGCGGCAGCAATCAACCTATTGCCAATGGCTCGGTTGAACATGAGGGTCTTACAATGGACCCTTGAGGTGCAGTGGTCCTTTCTTCACTATCCTCTGAGCCATCCCATTCCACTCAGCAGGGCTTGCAAGAGGACCCTCCTATGGTGGCTCCAATCCCCGGACCTCCAGCAAGGAGGCCTCCCGCCTCGGGTGGGGGGGACATTGTTCGGGCAAGACAGTCCAAGGCACATGGGACCTCACGGAGACCTCACTGCATATCAATGTCCTACAGATGAGGGCAGTGCTGTTAGCATTGCAAGCACTTCAGGACCTTCTTCCTGTATGAACGATTGTGATTCAGACGGACAATATGTCAGTTGTCAGGTACATCAACAAACAGGGGGGAACCAGGTCTTACCCACTCTGCCGAGAAGCCATGAGGGTGTGGGAATGAGCGATTTCCACCAACCGCTTTCTCATAGCAACGCACATTCTGGGACGGTCCAACATCCTAGCGGACAAACTAAGTCGCACCATCCTGTTGCCATACGAGTGGTCTCTGAATCCCAAGATAGCGAATCGGATTTTCACCAAATGGGGTCAACCCTGTTGCGATCTCTTTGCCTCTCCCTCGAACACAAAATGTTATGACTACTTCGCTCTTATTTCCCCCTCCGGGGAATCCCTGAGAGACACTCTGGTGCATGCTTGGCCTCCTGGTCTTCTTTATGCTTACCCTCCTCTTCCGTTGATGTTGAAGTTTCTTCAGAAAGCCAGTCAATTGGGGAGCAGGATTATCCTCATTGCCCCGTTTTGGCCTCGTCAAACCTGGTTCCCTTACCTTTGGTCTCATCTGGTGAATCCTCCTTGGATTCTGGATCCCAGTCCAGATCTAATATCCTGCCCCCTAGATCTCCCAGTCCCGAACCTGGTCAACCTCAAGCTCACAGCTTGGTTGCTGCAGTTCCACTCATAGCTAGAACTCCCGGCATTTCTTCCCCAGTTAAAAATATTCTAGTAGCAGCGCACAAGCCTTCTACTCGAAAGATCTATAGCAGCAAATGGAAACGTTTCTCCATTAGGGCGGAATGCAAAAATTTGGATCCTTTTACAGCTTCCTTGCCTGCTGTATTAGATCTGTCAGGACTGTTCCATCAGGGGGCTAGCTCCTCCACAGTCAAGGTTCAACTAGCAGCTATCTCTCATTATCACGTGGGAAATGAACTGGGCCCTTTGATCACCACTAAATTATGCAAGACCTTTTTAAAGGGCACCTTTCTGCTCAGGCCGCCAGTGAAGGATGTAGTCCCTCCTTGGGATTTAATGCTGGTGCTTCAGGCCTTGACAGCTCCCCTGTTTGAGCCTGCAGCTACAGTAGATCTTAAATTCTTGTCATGGAAAACGGTCTTTCTTGTCGCTATCACCTCGGCTCGAAGGGTCTCTGAACTACAGGCCCTCTGTGTAAAACCCCCATACTTGATCTTTCACAAGGATAGAGTTTACCTCAGGACCAATCCCTCTTTTCTTCCCAAGGTTGCCTCTGAGTCTAATATTAACCAATCCATCAACCTGCCGGTCTTTTTTCCTAATCACCATAATAAAGGGGAATACAAATTACACTCATTGGATGTGCATAGACAACTTCATTTCTATATCCACAGGACATCTGGCCATAGGAAATCCGACCAGTTGTTCATCTCCTTTGCCAAATTTAATTTGGGTAAATCTGTGTCTAAAGTCACACTGTCTAGATGGATTTCACAGTGTATCCTTTTAGCATATGAAAGTTCGGGCAGGCCCGCACCTCAGGGAGTCCATGCCCACTCTACTCATTCTGTGTCTACCTCTGCGGCTTTTAGAGCTAGAGTCTCTTTGGATGATATTTGCTCAGCAGCCACTTGGGCCTCATCTCATACCTTTATCAATCACTATAAATTGGACATTGTCTCCAGAGGGAGAGCATCCTTTGGCTCTGCAGTGCTCCGGAACATCCTTCCATGAAGGCTGCCCAAGATTTAGGTAGCTGGGGACTCTGTCCCATAGGTTGCTGCACAAATGAAGTTAACTACTTCAGATTAAGAAGTTATGTACTCACCATAACATTCTATATGAGTAGGTAAACCTCATTTGTCAGCAACCGTCCCTCCCTCCTGCCCCCTCACTTGTGAATGTCTTCATACTCAGGTCCATGGGGTTTACCCACTTATCTTGAGAATGATAATTTTATAGCAGTCTCTGCTGTTGGGCAAACTTGATCTGAGATCAGTCAGGGTTGGCAGGGGATTATGGGTAGGGGGAGGAGCTTGGAGCTCGGATCTAAAGCTGTTGAAATCTGCCGGCTCGGATCTGAGGTCGGATCCGGATCCCATAGGTTGCTGACAAATGAAGTTTACCTACTCAGATGGAACGTTATGGTGAGTACATAACTTCTTATTTGGATTCTATGACAACTCCCAGTTTGCAGTCATTATCAAACTTTGTCAGCCACAGAACTTTACTTTTAGCTTGCACTTCTGAGAAATAAATTCCAAACAGTAGAGGTCCCATGACTGATCCCCGTGGAACACCACTGGTGTTATCTTTGTTGATAAGGTCCATGATGATTCTCTCAATGGCCTTGCAGATAAGGCTAGTCAGGCTAATAGGGCTATAGTTTGCAGGGTCAGTGGAAGCACCACCTTTGTGCAAGGGGATAATGGTGGCCTTTTTCTATTCAGCTGGGACAAAGCCAGTGCTTATACTATGATTGAAAAGAGTACGCAATGGCATTGCTAATTCTTGTTTGAGCCCATGTAGGATGCAGCCTGGGATGTTGTCAGGGCCATGGATGCTGTATTTTCGACCTTATAGAGGGTGTTGACAACCTGCTCTTAAGAGATACAAGGTAGAGAACAAGTGGTAGGGATGTCTTGGGATAATTGTGGCGGGGACAGGGGAGTGAAGATTTCACGGAACCTGTCAGCTAACAGGTTAGTAATATCCACAGGCTCAGTACATGTGGTATCATTAACTACCAGTTTGGCACAAATCTGGGCCTTTCCTTTTAGGTTACGGATAGTTGAGGAAGCTAATTTGGATTCGTAGTTAGCTTTGGAAGAATTCACAAGAAGTCTTATTTGCTTGTTTAAACTGAGGAGGGAGTGTTTTCAGTTTAGGGCTCATGCCCTCTTACTCTTAGACAACAATTTCTTCCTCTTATTGTAAAGCCTGTTAATGGCAGTTGTCCACCAGAGAGGTTTGCTCTTCCTTGAGGAGCTTGTTTTGGTCCTATCAGGTACGGCCGAGTCAACACAGTAGTTCAGGTGTTTGCATAAAGCATTTGTGTAGAGCTCGGCATAGTTGCCAGTTCAATCTGAGGGGGATGGTGCAGTGAAGCTATTTATACCATCCTGTAAGAGGTTCTAATCTGCTTTGGAGAAGTTTTTTTAGTTTAGTTGGTTCTGGGAGGGTCAGGTGTTTGTGAGACTGTATTTATGGCCAGATCTCACCAGGGAAGACCTCACAATAGGATGCTACAGTGGTCCTTCATATTGGTAAGCACCAGATCGAGGATGTTGGAACCTGTTGTGGGGGTGTCAACTAGCTGGTCAAGGGCATTTGAGTTAATGAAGTCGAAGAACCTTTGGGCAAGTGAGTTTGTGCATGAGTAATTTCCCCAGTCAATAGATGGGTAGTTAAAGTTGCCCCAAACCATGGTGTTCAGATGTATCTTGATAGACTCAAATAGATCCAAATAGGCAGAGTGGGTGTCCTTTAGCTGGCAATGACTTGGATAGATGTCCTACCAACAGTTAATTGCACCTGAAGTATCTCCAGGGAATCATGTTGTCTAACCAATCTGGAGGTGTATTTATCTTATTAGTTTGTGGTCTGAACATGTGGAAGGAGGTGTAGCCTGATATGGCTGGGATGCTGTCCACCTCCTTGAACCAGGTCTCCGTGATTGCACAAATGTCTGTGCCTTTCAAGGTAAGGACTGCTTCCAGTGAGTGCAGTTTCATGTTAAGACTCCTAGCATTTAGTATCAAAACCTTGAGGTTGTTCTTACATGTTGTTCTTTCTTCGGGAATTTTGTCCTTGAGACACTGCCTAGAAAAGGCACTATGGGGGGTGGTCAGAGCCTTGGCCAGTGGCCAAAATCCAAGGGGTGACAGATGAAGACCAAAGCATTGAGGTCTGTCTATCATGTCATCCCAGGCTGACAGATACTGTATCTCCTCGGAATGACACCAGAAACTAAGCCAGTTTTGGAAGTCAATCATTTTCTGTTTGTACTGAGGCATCAAATTATTGAAGTCAGTCATTTTCTGTTTATATTGAGGCATCATCCTAGCTGAAGGTAAAATGCTGCTTAGGGCTAGGGACATACCAGCCTGAGTCACATAGTCCAAGAGCTCAATCATGTCTCTTCATATAGTCCAGAGAGGTACATCTGAAGTCGTTCACACCAACATGGACTATGACAGAGTCATAGCAGTACCTGTTGTTGAGAGACTTGAGTGCATGTGTGATATGGTTTGCCTAGACATACACAGCAGGTAAAGGTAGAGGTGTGTCAGAAAAAAAAATCAGTGAGAGAAAGTTACCACCCCATTTTCAGTGCTGACTTGTACATATAAAAGCAGTGCAGTTGTTTAGCACTGCTACTACAAAAATTAGTTATCCATCTAACTACTCTTTCAGTAACTCCACATAGCACCCATAACAGCCATACAGTGGTGAACCTGGGGATTTCCCCATTTCTGTAGGGTCATAGGATTACTTGAGTATATGACCATATATGGCTGATCAGTTAGCCCTGGGGTTAATATGAGAGTACCCATCTGGTTGTCCAAGTTTAGTTCAGACAAGGATACTGAACTGCATTGCTTACCCTGCAGAGGAAGTTTATTCCAGAGAAGGTGATGGTGCAGGGTGATGAATCTATCTTACCATCATATTCTGTTTATCTGGTGATGAAAGTTCAGGTCACTAGTTCTAGTGTTAGCTGCACTCTTTGACCTGCAGAGATGTAGGAGGTCAAGGACCACTGGATCTCTAATGGCATGAAAACACAGTACAGTGACAGGGCTTCCAGCCACTCCTGGTAACTAAATTTAAGACCAGAAGTCTTTTTGATTAGGAATTGTTGGGGATTTTCAAGTTTGTTGATGCATTGAGTGAGGTACCTCCCAAAAGGAGTATTGTACTCCATAATGGGTGTGATCACAGCTAAATAAAGGGGAATGCGAACCTCTTTAGATCTAGAATAACCTTTGTTGAAAATAAAATATTCAGATTTGCTCCACTGACAGACAAAAATACACATCACTATGACCTGTTAAAACAAGTAAAATATCTTCCCATAACAGAAAAAACTTTCTCTCCATGTTACTTTTAAAGTCTTCAAAATGGTTATTGCCCACTACTGAAAAGGCTGCTGCTAACTGAATGTTAATTACCCACTTAGAAACACACAGGATGGTAATGTAACACTCACCAACCCAAGGTTTAAGCCCCAGAACCCTTAACAAGCCTAGCCATATTTATCCCAACTTGCCACAACTGTCAGTAGTTAAATGACTGAAGTTCGCAGAGGTAAGGGTCTTATGGTAGTTAATACTGACTTCCTCTGTCCTGGAGGGACATGGACACCACCCCAGGAGTGAATATGCAGTCACCCATCCATTAATCTAGGTTGTGTTTGAAGAGGGTCAGGGAGGGTCTCTGTGAACTGGAAGCTTTTTCCAGAGAAGTGGCAGTCTCTGGGAGATGTATTTATCTCTCCAGAATGACTTGTTCATGTCAGAGGCTAGGTTAAGATCTCTGGAGTAAGTGACGCTGCTGCAGTTTGATTTACAAATGTATAGCATTTCCATTAGGGCCGGGTCAAAGACCACCCTGTAAGCCAGGCATTGGTCACCCCTTAGCAACCTTCAGGAGACAGAATACTGTGACAGGTCTTTCAGTCTTTCCGGGTAAGACCTGTTTTGTGTACCCTGCAATTTCTTGGTGAGAAACCTCTGTGGTGCCTTCAGTTGTTGCAAGTGTCTGGTAAGGTACATGCAGAAGGGAGCACTGTACTAAATTACTGGTCTGATGAGGGCGGAGTATAATGGAATTATAACATCCTTAGAACTAGATGCGAAGACTTTACTTATAAGATGTGCCACATAGAAGGATTTCCTTACTACTGTAGATACTTGGTGGTCAAAGTTTGGATTGCTATCAACCTGAGTACTCAGATCATGTACCACTGGGTCTACACTTAGGGGGGTACTGTCTATAATGTAATTAGCAGGGATGTAAGCTTTCCCAAAGGGAATAATAATGCATTTTTTGCATTTAGCTTTAATCTGCAGCTTTGGCACCAATCATCTGTTTGCATTAACCTTGTTTGCAGTATATTAACATTGTTGGTGGACTCGATGATTGCTCCCAATTTGCAATCGTCAGTGAACTTGGTCATCCATAGGCCGTCCAAGTTTGCCTAGACTTCTGAGAAATAAATTCCAAACAGTAAGGAGCCAATTACAGAACCCTGTGGTATGCGACTGGTGACTGGTCTTTTGACAGAGGCGAAGTCATCCACTTTGACAGTATGTGTCCTGTTGGTGAGCCAGTTGGCTACCCGTCTGGTAATGTAGGGGTTAATTCCCAATTGGGAGAATTTCTCTATAACACCTGAGTGGGGGATTGTGTCAAATGCCTTGGTTATGTCATAATAGGTGGTAATGCACTGCCTTTCCCTCATTCAGGGTCTTGGTGACTTTCTCAAGGAAGTCAACCATGTTTAACAGACATGATTTACCTTTAACAAATCTGAAATGGGTTGTATCCAGAGTTTGGAGATTACCTATGTTTTTGTTAATAAGGTTGATAATGATCTTTTCCATGGCCTTGCAGATGAGGCTAGTCAAGCTTATGGGCCTATAATTCCCAGGGTTGGTTAATGGTCCCCCATTGTGCAGAGGGATTACTGTTGCTGTCCTCTATTCTGCCAGAACATAGCCAGTTCACAGGTTGTGGTTAAACAGGGATCCAAGTGGGTATGCTAGGTCATGTTTTAAATTGTTTAAAAGGCAACCCGGGATGTTGTCTGGTCTTATTGATGGCATGTTTTTGGCCTTGGAGAGCACCAGTATGACCTGCTCTCTTGAGATAATAGGCTGATGAATGGTGGCATGTATACTTTGGCGGATGACTGGAGGTGACGGGGGGTGAAGTTTGTTTCAGATCTGTCAGTTAGGTTGGCTATTACCTCCATTTGAGTATGGGTGGTGCCATCCACAACCAGTTCAGCACATAGCTTGGTATTTCCTTTTAGATTTCAGACATAGTTAAAGAATGCCCTGTGATTATCCTTAGCAAGGGAAGCTATTTTTCCTTCATAATTAGCTTTGGGGGACTTGACAAGATTTCTAATTTGCTTACTTAAGCTAGAGATGGATTTATTCCTCTGCTAAGACATTTCCCTCTTGTTCTTTGACATTAGTTTCTTTCTGTTGTTGTATAGCCTGTTTATACTAGGCATCAAATGGGGTTGCTTGTTTTTTTGGCAAGACCTGATTTTAATCTGATGAGGTACAGCCAATTCTATACAACAGCTTAAGTGGTTATACAGTGCATTGGTGTACACCTCTGCATAGGAGTCCCTGTTATCTTATACCATCACTTAGTAGGAGGTAATTTGTCTTTGAAAAATTCTTAAGCATTTTTGAGCTTGATGGGGTATCTGGTCTTATAATTACATTGAAAGAGACTGATTTATGGTCCGATCTTACCAGGGAGGACATCACATGGTGGGGGAGGTGCAATGGTCTCCCCATGTTAGTGAGTACTATGTTCAGGACATATGAGCCTCTTGTGGGTGTGATGACTAGCTGTTCTATAGCATTTGCATTGACAAAGTCCAAGAACCTTTGAGCCAGCATGTTTGTGGTCATGTATGTTTCCCAGTCGATGGTAGGATAATTAAAATCACCTATGAGTAAGGTTTTGGGGTGTATGGCAAGTGACTCCAGTAAGTCCAGGTATGCGGTATGCTTTTCCTGTTTCATGGTGGGAGACCTATAGCTAGCTATAATGTAGTAGGGGGCTTTGCCTATAGTTAATTGGATATGGAGTAGCTCAACAGAGTCATACTGTATGACCAGTCTCGAGGTGTACTTATCCTTAATAAAGATGGCTACACCTCTTCCTCTGGTTCTCTCATGCTCAGTTTGTGGTCTGAACAGATGGAAGGGATGCGTTCTGCACCTTTGAACCATGTCTCTGTGACTGCACAGACATCAACATCTTCCAAAGTGGGGAAACAAGCTCTGTAAGATGCCACTTTTGTCCTTAACCCTCAGAAATTACCTTCCTTGTCAGATAACAGAATTTGTTGCTGCTTGTATTTATATTCCATCATTAAACAGCACTGAAGTAAGATGACATTTATACTAATAAAAATTATAAGAAAGATCCAACTAAACTAGAGTCTTCATTGTGTAAATAACTTACATCTCCTGTAGGGGAAGCCCATGGGATATAAGTAAATAAACCCTAAAGGACATACAAGTGGTTCAGCCCCATGATTTCTTAACATCCATGTATTTTTACTTTTTTCACTTTTCAGGGGAGACACGATGTAGTATTCATACTGACAAAGGAAGATTGGCCAGGGCACAGGAGAATTTCCCATATTTTTTTGTGGAGAGGAACTGAGACACTCTTTGGAACTGCTAGGTGGTGCCAGAGGGTTGCTACTGTAGTTCTTGGAATTCCAAGATGGATAAAAGTATAGCTGAAATCAAGAGAGGAGCAGGAGAAAACTTACTGAAGGAAGGAGAAGGAGATAAAATAATTGTTAAAGAGCTGGAAATTAGAGGATTGAAAACACCACTGCCGGTAAATTTGATGAACTGGGCCAAGCCAAAGGAAGGGAAGGAAGCACAATGGAGTAACTTAGTGAAAAGTATTACAGGAGGAAGAAACTGAGAGGTTGGAAACAGAAGTAGCTGCTGATGAAGGGACAGCACTGGAGGTATTCTCATGAGATGGCGTAGCCAATTTTAAGAGTTTACTTCTGAAACAGGTTTTTTGTTAAAAGAAAGAAAAACATATGCAGATGCAGCAAGGCAAGGAAGAATGGTAGAAGGAACGGAGAGAGGACAAACATTTTTCAAAGGCTTCCAGTGGTAAGAATAAAAAGTAAAAACAATGACAGTGTGAATATGTATGATATTATAGAGAGTATTCTACCATTAGGATTTGATATTAAAAACATATGAGTAATAATTAATTTGGGAATGAAAAACTTGCTGGAAAAATTTATGACAGAGACTGAAAAAAGAAATACAGCAGCACCACAGAAAGACTATTTCAGAGTTTGGGACTACAGAAAAATATGAAAATAAACATGCAGTTTAGGACTTCAGATATGGATAAGCACAAGTTAAAACATTTGTCTGTACTATGTAGTACAGTACATGAAGTTTAAAAAATACTGAGGAAAGAAATATATGGCCTGGGGGTTGGGATGTATGGGAAACATTAGATGTTAAGGATAGAAAAATTCAATGTATTTCAAAAATAGTAAGTGTGAGTGTTAAGATGATTTGTTCATTAATGGGGCCAACCTAAAGCATGGGAGATGGAAAAGAAAAATAATAAAATCTTAAAGTAAAACACTTTCAAAAAGGGAAATGATGATATATAAGTTTTAACATTAAATGTGAATAATATTAGAAATGATATAAGAAATTTGTTGGTGAGAGAATGCTTGCTGAATACCACATGTAACAAAGAAGAAGAAGGGAAGAAAAGAAAACAGGCAGTATGGAGGGGGTGTTGTTTGGTCAGTAGGAAATGAGACACATTCTGGAATAGGGGATTTTGTATATAATGAATAAATATGCATTCTAGATGTAAAAACAGTAGTACCAGGAAAGATACTGATAGGAAATATGAGAATGAGACAAAAACGTATAAGACTAATAGTGATTTCTTTTTCCTTGTTTTATTTATCTTAGTCTTATTTCTCTTATTCTGGCTTTTACTCTATTTCTCCTGTTCAGTCTCTCCATTCCACTTATAACCTCTAACAAATATTATTTCTCACTCTCCTCTCCCTTCCTGTCCTCCTCATCAGCTGTTAGAATGTACCAGTGTGTCATTTGCTTTATGAGTAACAAACTCACTCACTTATAACATGCCAACAAGTTTCAGTGCTTCATGTTATTGGATTTATCTTGTTTTACTGATGATATATATGCATTATAGCAAATGTAAACTGTGTATTAGTATTTGAATTAATTTATGTATTTAGAGTATATTGTAATATGATGTCAGTTTACACCTAAGGATATGAATCTTCTTTTTATGTATTTGTGGAGTTTTTTCCCTGGTCCTCCACTGAAAATGGCTAAAATTATCCATTCAGAAAAATATCCAGTCAGACTTTCCCAGTAAACAAATATCAATACTTAAATATTTAAGTTTATGCATATACTAATATAGGTTTATAGGTTTATAGGTTAGTACTAGGCAAACTGCCCTTGTGAGCCATTGTAAGCCTAGCCAATTATCCCTTGTGAGACTCAAACCCAGCACTTTGTGTTTGTAAGGCAAACACCTTACCCATTAGGCCACCCTCCCAATATGGCAGTGAGAAAACAGTTGCTTGAAAAATTAAAGAATGTGTATTAGTGACTATGTCAATAGTGATAGTAGGAAAGTTTAACTGTTACCTGAAGGGGATAAAAGGAAAAATAAGACAAGATATTAAGATAGCAAGAAACATAATAAAACATGGAGAGTTAAAAGCAAGAAATAACAGAGGATGAACACGCAAAAGGGGAGTTTTAAGACCAAAACCGACTATATAGTTTACACTAAAGACATGAAAGAAATAACTGGGGTAGTGCAGATGGAAGAGTTTTCAGATCATTGAGCAGTATGGGCCAATATAGGAGAAGACAGAGAAATAAAGAATGTAAAATAGATAAATTAACTGCAGATTGTAAAAAGGAGAAAGAAATAAGAGCAAAAGTATTATTATGGAAAGATTATATGACAATTAAACCATTTTATAAAAATTGAACATCATGGTGGATAGTGTATAAGTAGAAGTATAAAGTATATATTTAGAAATGGAGATAAAAATAAAAAAAAAAGAAATAAATTAAAATATAAAAAATACAGAATTATGAGAAAAAGATGGAAAAAGGAAGCAGTAAAATAAAGGAAACAAAAAGACATATATGAAAAGAATAGCGATATTGAAAATTATGTTATATAGTCAAATTTTTTTTTTCTGAAAGGAAAGAAATAGAAGGGTTCCCTTATTTAGGAAAATAAGTAAAAATGAGAGAGGGAAGGATGGATGATAAATATAAACAAGTAGATATTATGGACGTAGTACAGAAATTTGTAGGGAAAATGTATGAGAAAGAGTAAATTGGTGGGAAGAAGAGTGGAATGTGAAACAAACTCTGAAAAAGTTTAGAATTTTTTAGAAAGTAATATAAGGTTAAAAGAAAAAGAGAATGTGATGAAAGAAGGTAAGAATGAATTAGTGCCAAGACTGGGTGGTATAAGGTATATGTATTATAAGGAAATATATAAAAATGAAGGACAGTTTATTTTAATATTAAATGAGTGGTTGAAGGAAGGTATAATAGAATAAGATGTGGTGTAGTGAAAACATTTATATGGAAAAGGATGAAAAAAGTGGAGGCCTATGATACCAGCGAATATTGACTATAAAATATTTATGGAAATACTGAAAAAAAAAGATGGAAGAAGGATCTATGGTATAAAAGGAAGAGAGGTAAAAGAAATATTAACTTAAGTGAAAGTAGTAGAGATAATACTGAAGGAAAATAAAGAAGTAAGACTGATCATATGTAAAGAAGCTAAAGCCAGTGATAAACTAAGTCATGAAGCAATGTGGCAGATTTTAGAGGCATGTGGTACAAGAGAAAAATACTAATGTAATGAAGAAATGTTATGAAAATTAATGGGTGGAGGTTATGACAAACTGACAGGGAAAAAATAAGTATTAAGACAGGAGTAAAACAAGGCTGGCCAATGGATATGTATTTATTTGTATTAGTAATGAATGCAGTAGTACAGACATGAATGTACAAAATGAGACAGGCAAGATGACAAATTGAATGAGAAGTTATATTACCAATATGTATGACATATGTAGATGATTTTGTTCTAATAACAAAAAACAAGGGTGGATAAGTGAGGTTGTAGGAAGGGTTGAAAAGATGTTTAAAAAGCTGATTTTCAATTAAATTAAATAAAGTGTAAGGGATCTAGTGCGACAGAAAGAATAAATGTGATATATTTCATTTGAAAGGAAAGAAAGATTTGATAAGTAAAATTTGGTTAGTATTAGTGTAAGAAGTCATTGAAGAAATATGCTGGTTCAGATAAAAATGTTGACTTGGTAGAAACATTTCTTATCATTTCAGAAAAAGACATATATGTTGAATACTTATGGATAAGGAAAAACAGCACATCTAGGGAAGATTTATAAAATATTTTGTTTAGTTTCATTTGGAGCTGAAGGCTGAATCTGGTGAGAACAGGATTTTTCCACTCAAATGGCAAATTCACTACTAATTTGCTCAACAAATCCCATCACTACATTAAATTCATTCAGTTAAAAATGCTTATTCTATACTTCACCACCCAGAAGAATTCCTCTCCTTGTATATCCTCCTGCAGTGGTGTAACCCAAGCAGACCTCTCTGCTCTGAAAATAAATTTCTGTCTCAATAAACTACATCCCAGAACTTTTCAAGGAGTGCTGTCTGTGCCAGTTATATTCCCAAGATATGGAACACCATACCTAGCTCAATTAGAGAAATGCACAATAAACTTAAAGAGAAACCTACATGCTCATCTCCTAAATGTTATATTCTGTCAATGCCCTATCCCAGCTGGCTGGCTAACTACTATCTTACCTACACTTTCTACTTATATATTTTGCTTTCCTCCTTACCATTACTCATAACTAGTGTACTCTAATTACATCTCTCCCTCTTTATCTAAATTTCAAGTTCTTTTCTAAATTACAAATGCCTTCTAACCTAGCTACCTTTCTAATGATCAAAGCATTACTACAAATACTTTGGAACCTATGACATTGCTACTATTCATAGGTTCATAGGTTCATACTAGGCTATCTGCCCTGGGGCATTTATAAACCTAGCCCGAGTGTGTTTGGCTTTCGCCACCCTTTGATTTGAGTTTGCTGTGCCCTTTTTAAGGTTAGTTTACTGTGTCTCTGTCTAGTAGTGACACAGAAGTAATCCCCAGGGTAAACCTACGATCTCCCATCCACTCATCAAGATTCCTCTTGAAGAGAGTCAGTGAGGTGCTCTGCCTAACATGGACTGGGATTCTATTCCAGAGCGAAGGGAGCCTCTGGGTTATGAATCTGTCCCTCCAGCATGTTCTATTTATTTCTGTGCTGAGGTTCAAGTCCCTCGAGCGTGTGGTTTTGAGAGATTTAGATTTTCTGAGGTGGAGCATGTCCATTAATTCTGGGTTGGACATAGCTTTGTATGTCGGGCATAGATCGCCACGAAGTAGGTGGTATGCAACTGAGTAGAGCTGGAGTTTTTTTAACCAGGCAGCATATGGGATCTGTTGGAGTCCCTTGATCCTCTTTGTGAGGTACTTTTGGGGTCTTTCTAGTTGCTGCAGGTGTCGGGTAAGGTACATCCCAAAAGGGGCATTGTATTCTATGATGGGCCTGATGAGGGATGAATAAAGGGACACTATTACCTCACTTGATCTAGATGTGAATCCTTTCGTGATAAGGTGGGCTATGTAGAAGGTCTTTCTAACCACTTTGGCGATGTGGTTGTCGAAGGAGAGATTGCTATCAACTTGGGTCCCCAGGTCCCTAATTACTTCTTCCATACTTAATGGGTTACCACCTATGTGGTAATTTGTGGGCACTTTGTTTTTGCCAAAGGGTATGACTACACTTTTTGGCATTTAGCTTTAGGCCATGGCCCTGGCACCAGTTATCCGTCTCTGTGAGACCTTTTTGGAGGATGTTCGTGTCAGCTGGAGAGTCAATTATGGTGCCAAGTTTGCAGTCATCTGTGAACTTGGTCAGCCATAGTCCTCCCATGTTGGCCTGTACCTCGGAAAAGTATATGCCGAACAAGAGAGGTCCCAGAACAGAGCCTTGTGGGACACCACTTGTAACCAGTTTCGAGTTTGACATGGCTCCGGCAATTCTGACTCTGTGGGTTCTGTCTTTGAGCCAGTTAGCAACCCATCTTGTGACATAGGGGTTTATATTTAAGCTGGATAGCTTATCTATGATGCCCGAGTGGGGTATTGTGTCAAATGCCTTTGCGAGGTCCAGATAGGCTGTGTGGGCTACCTTCCCTTCATCTATGGCCTTGGTGACTGTTTCGAAAAAGTCGACCAGGTTCAAGAGGCAGGATCTGCCCTTGACAAAGCCGAATTGGGTAGGATCTAGTGTCTGTAGGTCCCCAATGCCTTTGTTTATGAGTTCCATGATGATCTTCTCCATGGCCTTGCAGATAAGGCTAGTCAGGCTTATGGGGCGATAGTTACCAGGGTCCGTTGAAGCACCACCTTTGTGGAGTGGGACCACTGTTGCTGTACGCCATTCTTTGGGTACATATCCTGTAGTGAGGCTGAGATTGTACAGCAGTTTTACGCGAGGGTTTAGTTCTTCTTGGAGTTCATGTAGGACGCAACCCGGGACTCCGTCTGGTCCCATTGAAGCAGTGTTTTTTGCTTTGGAGAGGGCGGCTTTCACCTGAGCATCTGAGATGTTAGGGAGGCTGCACTCTGCTGGGATAGATATTTGCTCTTTTGGGGGGGAAGGGGGGGGAGTTTGCACTGAACCTGTCTGTCAGGATGTTGGCAATGTCTGTGGGTTCAGTGTATTTTTTGTCGTTTAGAGTCAACTCTGAGCATATCTGGGAGTTGTATCCCAGGTTCCTAACATAGCTAAAGAAAGCCTTGTAATTATCTTTAGTGTCCTGTGAAATTTTTCTCTCGAAGCTGGCCTTGGAGGATTTTATGAGGGATCGTAATTTTTTTCTAGTACTGATCAGAGATGCTTTCCCTTTTAGGGATTTTGCTCTATCATGTAGTAGCTTCCTCCTTCTGTTGTACAACTTATTTATGGCTGGGGTCCACCAGATTGGACGCCTGCCTTTGAACGATTGGGTCTTGGTTTTGTTTGGGATAGCATGATCCATGCATTCCTGGAAGTGTCCATACAATGTGTTTATATAGGATTCTGTAGTTTGGGCTGTAGTTTCCACTGGCCCGGCGGCCTTGAAGGATTCCACCTCAGTTTTGAGAAGTGTGAAGTTCGCTTTTGAGAAGTTTTTCACTGTGGTTTTCTGGGCTGGGGGTGGGGTCGGGTTTTGGATATCCAGTGAAATTAATTTATGGTCTGATCTTACCAATGAGGGGTATACTTCTGGTGTGGAGCATAGGGTCCCCGTGTTGGTGATGATCAAGTCAAGTATGTTTTCCCCTCTTGTGGGAGTTGTGACTAGTTGTTCCATGGCATTTGAGTTTATAAATTCCAGGAACCTTTGGGCTAGGGTGTTGGGGCTTGAGTAATGCTCCCAGTCTATGTTTGGGTAGTTGAAGTCACCCAATATAATGGTGTTTGGAGAGATCTTCATGTTCTCCAATGTTTTCAGGAAAGCCGAGTGGGATTCCTGATTTTGAGATGGTGGTCTGTAGCATGCTATAAACTGAAAGGCATTTTTTCCCACTGTTAGTTGCATATGGATGGTTTCTGATGCTTCGTGCAACGCCACTAACCTGGAGGTGTGGGTATCCTTGATAAATATGGATACTTCCCCTCCTTTTGTGGTTCGGTCCGTGTTTTGGGGTCGAAAAGCATGATATGAGGTATAACCTGGTAGTGCTGGGGTGCTCTCTGGAGCCTTGAACCAGGTTTCTGTCACTGCACAGATATCGATGTTCTCCATACTGAGGAGAGCTTCGAGTGCGTGCATTTTGAGGTACAGACTTCTGGCGTTTAGCAGCATTACCCTTAGTTTCTTGTTCTTTGTGTTTTCTATGGAGGTGGGTTTGTCTTTTGAGCCTTGCCTAAAAAAGGCACTATGGGGGTGACAAGAGCCTTTGCCAGTATCCGAAAGCCCAGGGGTGACAGGTGCAAGCCGTCCCTAGCGAAGCAACGTGGCTTGTCGAGCATGTCATCCCAGGCTGACAGGCACTGGATCCCCTTTGAATGACACCAAAATTTTAGCCAATTGTTAAAATCGATCATTTTGTCTTTGTACTGCGGCATCATTCTAGGTGAGGGTAAGATGCTGCTCAAGGTCAGGGTCATACCGGCCTGGGCTACATGATCGGAGAGCTCCTCTATGTCTCTTTCAATGTAGTTGAGGGAGGTATGTCTCAGGTCATTCACACCAGCATGTACTATGACAGAATCATATTTGTACTTGCTTTGGAGTGACCTGAGTGCTTGCGTTATGTGGCGGATCCTAGCACCCAACAGGCAGCTCACTGTGACCTTCTCCTTGTTCAGCCTGGTGAGCGGGACGTCAGTGTGTCTGACTATAGAATCACCTATTACAAGTGTATGAGGTGTGTTATTCAGCCTTAAGGGCTGTGACTGTTTGGCACACTGACTTTGTGAGCTATGTGTTGCACGTGTTTTGCTGTGGGGTAGCGTTTGCTTGGGTGTCTGCTTTGGAGGTCTCTGCTGCTTAGGTAGATTTTTATTTAGAGCCTCCGAGTATGTTTTTGTTTGTTTATGTGTTAGGTTTGCTGTTGTGGTAGGACTATGTGAGACTGGATTAGTGTTGTGTGAGGTTACCTTCTCCTCCTGACTGGTTACACCAGTTCTGAGGTTAGAGAGCTCAGCCTCCAGTTTGGCTGTATAGTTGCATCTCTCACATATGTTTGAACTTGTTTGGAGGAGGAGAGGGTTGTCCGTGTACATGAGGCAGTTGTAACATTGCCTCAAGATTCCCAGATTCACCAGCTGGACTGGAGAGGAAACCATTAACTGACTTTTGGACATGCTAGAGTAGTAAAGGGAACTATTTTATCACTTAATTAAAAAGAACCAATAGGGGACAAGGTAATTTTGGAGAGTATATGAGGATGTAGTGCTTTTAGTTTATTAGTGCTAGATTTTAAGATTGCTTATTTGGGCAAGTGCAGGGCCTTAGATTGAGAATAGGGTGTTTAATTTGAGATAGAGCAGTTCTAAGGGAAAAAGTGAAGAGCAGACTTTGTGGAGCCGGGAATAGTTTAAACCCGATTAACCACCGCTGCCCGATCCTGCGCTATGCGCACAATCGCGCAAAGCCGCGCTAAAGTGGGTTTTTATGCAGGGAACTTCAAAGAGCTAGAAATGGCCCAAAACGGCCAATTACTACAAGATTCTTGTGCTGAGGTCACTTTTTTTTTCTTCAGGAAAACAACCGGAGAATTACAGTATATTCAATGCACAGGCTAGAACACTTGAGTGGGCAGCCTCAACAGTTAAATATAACAAACAAACTTTTAACTAAGTGCAGGTAATAAAGAAACACAAAAACAAGCTTATAACAGTTAAATCAGCAGTGTAAACTCACTTTTCGGCGAGAAAGGACAGTCGCACAGGTAGTAACAGAAAAAATATACTTATATCTTGAAAGCAGTCACTCTTTTTGTTCCTCTGCTGCTAGCACCACTCTGCAGGACCACAAGGAGCTGTTGCTGGGTAGGATAAACGAAAAAAAGCGCCAAAGCGGGTTTTTATGCAGGGAACTTTTCAAAGAGCTAGAAATGGCCCAAAACGGCCAATTACTACAAGATTCTTGTGCTGAGGTCACTCCTTCAGGGACAGATAGGCTGCTCAAGGCTCCCCACTCCCACTAGTGAGCAAAGAAACTTCCTTCTATCCAAGTAAGGAAATGGGCAACACAGGAACTATCCAAAAGTCCAGAATACAGCAAAGTCTGTATAAGGGACTATTCTAGTTTAGGAAAGGTGGGAAACAAGGACATTTTTTTGTTTTTTTGTTTTTTCAGGAAAACAACAGGAGAATTACAGTATATTCAATGCACAGGCTAGCACACTTGAGTGGGCAGCCTCAACAGTTAAATATAACAAACAAACTTTTAACTAAGTGCAGGTAATAAAGAAACACAAAAACAAGCTTATAACAGTTAAATCAGCAGTGTAAACTCGCTTTTCGGCGAGAAAGGACGGTTGCACAGGTAGTAATAGAAAAATATACTTATATCTTGAAAGCAGTCACTCTTTTCATTTCTCTGCTGCTAGCACCACTCTGCAGGACCATGAGGAGCTGTTGCTGAGTAGGATAAGATTTGAACATTCAAATATTAAACTGCTTTTGACATTTACTGACTGCTTTGTATTATAATGTTTACCTCATTGTTTATGTAACATGGTTTTGCTTGCATTTTACTTGAAATGGGGCCTTAGTCTTGTAGTATAACTCAGAATACACAAGCACAGGAGGACTATGGCTGATCAAGTTCACAGACGACTGCAAACTAGGGGCTATAATTGACTCTCTGGCTGACACAGACATCCTCCAATAGGGTCTCACTGAGATGGGTACCTGGTGTCAAAACCATGGCCTTAAGCTAAATGCCAAAAGGTGCATAGTCATCCCCTTTGGAAAAAACAAAGTACCCACAAACTACCACATAGGTGGTAGTCCCCTAAATACGGAAGACGTAATAAGGGATCTGGGGACCCACATAGATAGTAATCTCACCTTTGATAATCACATTGCCAAAGTGATTAGAAAATCCTTCTATGTGGCCCACCTAATCACAAAAGGGTTCGCATCCAGATCAAAAGAGGTCATTGTGCCCCTCTACTCATCACTCATCAGACCCATCATAGAGTACAATGCCCCATTTGGGATGTATCTTACAAGACACCTCCAACAGCTGGAAAGACCACAGAAGTACCTCACCAAGAGGATCACTGGCCTCAAACAGATGCCCTATGCAGCTCAACTGAAGAAACTCCAGTTGTACTCGGTTGCATACCGCCTACTCAGAGGTGATCTCTGCCTGACATACAAGGCCATGTCTAACCCAGAATTGATGGACATGCTCCACCTAAAGAAAACCTTATCCCCTCGAGCCACGTGCTCTAGGGATCTAAACCTCACCACAACAATAAATAGGACGTGCTGGAGGGATAGATTCCTGTCCCAGAGACTTCCCATGCTTTGGAACAAGATCCCAATCTACATTAGGCAGAGCTCCTTGCTAACACTCTTCAAAAGAAACCTTGATGAGTGGATGGGAAACAGAAAGTTTACCTTGGGGATCACTTCAGTGTCTCTGCTGGGCAGAGGCACAGGGAACTAATCTAAGGGGGCGGCGAAAGCCAACACATTCTGGCTAGGCTTATAAATGCCTTCGGGCAGATAGCCTAGTACCCACCTATGAACCTATAATAGTGAAAGATTTGTGACTCACTGCAGGATCCTAACCTCTTTATTAATTTCTACTGCATTTGTTTTCTATTTGCATTTTACGTAGTCTAGGAACCTTAGTCTTGTAGTATCACTCACAACAGCGAGAGAATTGTGAATTGGTACAGGATCTGAACCCCATTTATTACATTTATACTTTATCTGTTTTTGCTTGCATTTTACCTTGTCAGGAGGCCTTAAACTAGTCTTATCGTATCACTCACAGCAGTGAAAGTATTGTGAATTGCTGCAGGATCTGCACCTTATTTATTAAATTTTTACTGCATTTTTTCTGTTTGCATTCTACTTAGTCTAGGAATCTTACTCTTGTAGTATCAATCACAACAGTGAGATAACTGTGAATTGCTGCAGGATCTGATAATTATATATCCATTTATACTACATTTTTAGTTTACTATCAAAATTATGGGTGAAGGTTCGGCGACTATTGGATGCCGAATTCCAGATGGCTGAATCCTGTGCCATCGCACCTTCAGGTGTGCGAGGTCCTGGTCAATGAATGCACTGTGCATTCGCACATATGTGGTTGGTGTTGTTAGTAGAGATCGCGGTATTGTACGTATTGGGAAATTTACCCCTTTCCCCACTGTAGTGCGATCTCAGAGTTGGAATATATCATTTGTAGGGGGTGTGAGGGGTGTTGCCTCTCCCTACAAAAACATGAAGTTTAGTGCTGTGCAGTACATTTGCACTGCTTGCAACTAGTACTGCAGTTACTTTTGTGACAGGTGTGGGCTAAAGTGTATGTCAAATAATGCTGAATGGAATAATTAGCATGTGATTCGACATACTGACTTGTTCAGTGTTCCCTGTTCGGTGATGTTATTCTCTGTAGTGCATGTTTTTTGTTTTGTTCATCGCACAATTGGTAGTAAATCTACATTTTTACTCTTTACTGATTGGATTCCTGTCTAACTCATAGCCTATAACATCTGCTGAGCTATGCAGCATTGTTTGTAGTGCCTTGAATAGAAGCAGGCACCTAGAATTGTAATTTTCTGTCTAAAACTTCCTCTGCTATTTTCTCAAGTATCTAGATGAGTCTTGAGCAGCTAGTTTGCCCACTGAGAAGCATTACCCAAAGAGTGCTGTTTTAGATAAATCCTAGACCTATCATCCCAGCCCAACAACTCTGAACCCGATAGCACCACCCCTCATAAATCACAAAAAAGGATGCTCTACAGCCATGGATGTGCACTTTCCTATTGTCTGTGTAGCCAGCCTGGCGGAAATGGATATCTTGAGACAAAATTAAAAAACACTACTGGGAAAAAGGATGCCAAATATTTAAATATTTAATGGTTAATCATTTTTGACATGTAGGGTCTTCTTCAGAACCAATCCAGTTCAAGTCTTTACTATTGCCATTCTGGTCAAGAGATTCCAGTTGTTTTTTTTTTTTTATAGGTTCATAGGTAGGTACCAGGCTATTGACCCTGGGGCCTATATAAGCCTAGCCGAAAAGGTTCCCTGGCTTTCGCCACCCAAGAAAATTATTTTCCTGTGCCCCTGTCAAGCAGTGCCGCAAAAGTGATCCCCGGGGTGAATTTTCTATTTCCCAACCAGTCGTCAAGATTTTTCTTAAACAAGGCCAATAAGGAGCTTTGCTTGACATGAATGGGTAATTTGTTCCAGAGTATGGGAAGTCTCTGGGACAAGAATCTATCTCTCCAGCATGTTCTGTTTATTGTGATGACAAGGTTTAGGACCCTGTGTGGTTCGGAGAGATTGGGATTTCTTTAAATGTAGCATGTCCAACAGCTGTGGGTTTGACATAGCTTTCTATGTTACGCATAGATCACCTCTGAGTAGGCGATATGCGACGGAGTAGAGCTGGAGTTTTTTGAGATGGTCTGTGTATGGCATCTGTTTGAGCCCAGTAATCCTCTTAGTGAGGTATTTCTGTGGCCTTTCCCAATTGTTGTTGGTGTCTTGTGAGATACATGCCAAACAGGGCACTGCACTCTATAATGGGTCTGATGAGGGATGAGTAGAGAGGAACAATGACCTCCTTTTTTCTAGAGGAGATCCCTTTTGTGATGAGGTGTGCCACGTAGAAGGATTTCCTGACTACTGTGGCGATGTGGTTATCAAAGGAGAGACTACTGCCACTATCAAAGGAGAGAGTACTACCTTGTTATTCAACATCCAAGGTATAATGTATCTTTTCTCCCTCATTTTTGGGCTCAGAGAAGAACACAGGGAGGTGGATAGTTTGGCCAAAATAAACTTGGATACATAGGCATAAAAGAAGGATTAGTTCTCAAAGGAACGCTGTTCCTGTGGAAAATGAGATAGGGTTAACTCACCATAAGAGCTTGCAACTCAGATGTTCTTCTTGCAGAGGTCATAACAGTCAGTAAAACTGCTTTCCATGTTAACTTCAAGTCAGCCAGCTTAGCTGGTTAAATTTATATATTTATTTATTTATCTATCGTTGTTTACCAGGAAAGTCCGACTGGGTAATACCCATTTTCAGTGAAGGTCTGGGAAGAAAAGCTCCATTCATTTACAATGCATTAAATTTAGATCCAGTTAAACACAGATTAGTAACATTTCTATTTACATTAGAGGTAAAAGTTACTAATGAGAAAGCCAACATGCAACTTAGTGGATTGTACAGGCAGAAGTTATGTATAAAAATTATAAGCCTAGCCCGAGTGTGTTTGGCTTTCGCCACCCTTTGATTTGAGTTTGCTGTGCCCTTTTTAAGGTTAGTTTACTGTGTCTCTGTCTTTCAGTGAGAGGTTGAGAGTACTCTGTTTAAGGACAAAATTTGGAGCGTATCATACAGTGAGCACAAAGTCTTAACCTGATGATGAGCATATGCAGGATCAGGATTGGTTAAGATGTTGTTTAAGCAGTGGTTTAAAACTACTGAGTTTGTCAGAGTTTTATTTCTGTGGAGATACTATTCCAGAGTTTTGCAATGTAATGGGAGTAGAGCAAGTCTCTTGCAACATTACTTGACTTGTTTGTGAGTAGTAAGATTTTGTTACTAAAACAGAGGTCCCTTGCTGGACATTAAGGCAGGAATATGTTTTTTACTGCAGGACATTTTTCTGAATAATAAATGACTTGGTGTACTGTAGTTAGTTGTGAATATGTCAGGTAATTGTGCAGCTGAAGCCAGTTTACTTGCTTTAAGCTATGAGAATGATGCATCCTATGAGTGAGACTGGTGGCAAATTTTGCTATTTTATTGTATCAGGAGACAAGTTTCTTTTCTCTGAGTATTGTTTAAGCTTGTTAGGATACGAGCAGCGTATAAGTGAGTTGGCAGTAAGAAAGTGATGGCTAGAGTTTTTCTTGCAATATCTATTCTATGAGGAATCCATTGATCCTATAAAGGCAGCCTAGTTTCTGGTGTGTGGATTTAATAGTCTGCAGAATATGCTGGCCATATTTGAGACTGTCATCTATTATAATGCCTACAAGTTTATTGTGAGTTACAGTTTCAAGGGCAGTATTATTTACTGACCTTATGATGAAAGACTGCTTTTGATTTTGGCAATGTTTTGAGGTAAAAAGCATTAACTTCGTTTTCTTGGGATTGAGTAGGTTTGATTCTCTGCGCCAGGTTTCTACAGAGGACAAAGATTTTTGGGTAATGCGTTGGAGCCTGTATATTGTTGAGGCTGCACAAATTAATGTTAAGTCATCTGTGTACTGAACTAAACTAGCATGGTGAGTGGATGTGTGGAGGTTATTAACAAATATATTAAATAGCAGAGGACCCAGGACAGAGCCCTGAGGGACACCTATAGTATCTAGTTGAACGCATGACAAGGAGTTTTGTGAAGGTCTTATTGACGAGAGTTAAATGAATAGTTGCTTGTGCAAGACAGTATCAAATGCCTTTGACAAGTCTGAACATGGTGGACACAAGCAGACCATTGTTTCTGTGTTGGTTTATTACACTGGTAAAATGTAGTTGAGCAGTAGTGGTGCTGCACTGGGCCCTAAAGACATGTTTTTTATAACAGTTTATTTGAGGTTAGGTATTGGATCAGCTGTATATGGATGCATTTCTCTAATATGTTGGAGAGGAGGGAAATAATCTCTATTGGTCTGTAGTTATTAAACTCTGTAGAAGTGCTGCCTTTGTACAGTGGTGATGTAGGATTTTTTCCACAGTGATGGGATGTATCTTTCTGCTATGGACCTATTAATTAGTATGGACACAGGGAAGGCCATGGCTCCTGCATCTATTTTTAGGTAGTCTGATGGTAGTTGGTCTATAGCTACGGAGGTAGATTTTAGTTTAAGAAGTAACTTCATTATGAATGAGATGGGTACTGGACTAAAACTGAAGAGATGTGCGCTGTTTTGATTCAACAAGGGTAGACAGAAGGGGCAAATGTATTGTATCTAAGAGAGATAATATTGATTACATAAAGTAGGAATTAAACTCTGAGGAGATAAAGTCTGTCATACTGTCTGTTTTTGGAGACGGAGTGGTGGTCTTGCCAGGGTGAAGTAGTTTATTTAGTGCTCACCAAAATGTTTTGGGTTGTTTTGATGTTTGCCTTTTAGGTTGGTATAGTATGTTTGTGTCAGAAAAATATGTATTAATGTTTGTATTAGTAATATGCTTAGTGCATTTAGAGCTTGAAAAGGGTTAACACATTTATTCTATTCATACTGCATAAATCTGTACAAACTGCAGATGCTTTCTGACCTTGTATTGTTAGCTAAAATATTGCTTGTGCCTTGGAAATTTATTGAGAAGCAGATGATTCCTGCTTACGTTAGGAAAATAATGAATAGAACAATACTACTTGTATGAAACTTAGACAAGAAGTTCCACTTGTGCTGTGAGAAAATACACAGCTTTAGAAGCTATAGATAATTAGGACAAAGCCTGTTTGAAAATATGAACTGCAATCAGCATTTGCTTGTATCTGAGTTAGAAGAGTACCTTGAAATGCAACACTGTACAATAGAAGCCTGTAAACGAATTAGTGCCCACCAAGGCCAGGTTGTTTTTCTCAAAAGTTCCTCACAAATCTAGTCATGTCAGCAGAAAATCTGAGTAACATCTGCTGTAGAACAATACTGAAAGTTGTGTATGATTACTTCAGCCATAGAAGGCCATGTCTTGTAAAACAGTATAAGAATAAGCATACTTCCTGTTAGTAGTTAGACAAATCCTTGTATTTGCATGTTTTTGTCTCCTTGCAGCAAGTAATTAAATATGCCTTAACTGAACCTTACGTGTATTGGTCTTTGAAGTTTTTTCCTTTGACAGATTGGTCCTTCGGACCGAAAACCCTCACTTCGCCTCGGATCAGACAGGCCAGGTGGCTTGAAACCGTACGGGGAAGAAACCACATCGGTTCTTCTTAGTTGAAAAACCCTCCGACTGAATTGTCGTACAAAAGAGGCCAGCCACTTTCTGATCTGCGACTGAAGGACGGGTTTACTCAAACCAGGTGATCAATTACGAAGGCTCAGGTAAGGTGAATCTACCTTTACTAGATTTGTATTTATTTTGTTAAGACTTTGTTTATACAAGTCAGGGACAAAAAGATTACTGTCTTGTCATAGATCAGGGAAACAGAGCAGGTAGGCAGTCATTTAGAAGAGACTATAACAAAATCCGTGGTACCACGTTAAAAATAAGGAGTTATGTAACGATTAAAAGGGTAGAATAAAATGGGTAATAATTGTACAAAAAGATCCCAAAGTCCGCCGTTAACCGAAGACGTGAAATACATGCAGTCACAGCATGCTGATAATATTAAATACTACTCAAAATGGGTTAATAAGTATGAATTTGATGGTAAATTAGAAAAATCCTCACTTGTCAAACTTGTCAAACAGCTTAAAACCGATTCTAAAGGTTGGGTAAAAAAGCAACGTGAATTAGGAATTCCTCAGGCACACAGGTGGATTGAGGAAGTAAACTGAAGGGAACAAAAGAATAATAATTCAAAAGCAATGTTTTTAGATAAGGAGGACAATAACTTAGTAATAGCATCAGCCCCTCGCCTCCCTTACCAGAATATGAGGCAAGTGAACAAGTTAGTCCACCCCTGCGATATCCTGCTGTCACTGTAAATAGAGACACTACAAAAGCAAAACCGTTTATTAGAGATCCCATCGAGACCAGGTCTCGAACACGGGTAGAGAACTCAAAAGAGGACATTGAGTTATATCAAATGGGTAGAAATTCACGATCTATGAGTGAAGAAGAAATATGCCCACTTATAGAAGTGCCTAATTCTCAGGCAGGAAAAGAAGGTCAGGACCCAACTATCCTAGTGTATAGACCCTGGACTCCAGAAGACATCCGGAAAGCCACTGAGGGAATTCCCCATCCAAAAGTTAATTTTAGAAAGTTCTTAGAAGATTTGCAAGGAATGAGGCTAAGTTATAATTTAAATGGAGAAGAGATAGAAAAAGTAGTCAGACAAATTGTGAGACCAGATTGGCACATGATTAGTGGCGACTGGAATCCCCGTGACGCTGCGTTCAGGCCCCTCCCACATAGCAGCGCAGAATTAGACAACAGAGTGAAAGGTCTTACAGACCGAATCTCTGAGAAATTGAAGCCTAGGGCAGACTGGACTTGCATTAAGCAATGCATCCAACAAGAAGGCGAGACTGTTGACAGATATTATGCCAGATTATTAGAATGTTTTAATAACCACTGTGGAATGCAGGTTCCTGAAGACCAAACGTAAGATTCCCCATATGAACAGCAGTTAAAGAATGCATTTTTAAAAGGCAGTATTGCACCCATAAGCAGTTTTATTACAAAACACATGGTAGACCATCGTACAAGCAGGTTACAGTCATTACTTGAATATGCTAGGCATGCCAAAAGGCATTTTAATAGCAAAAAGAAAAAGAAAGTCCAAGTATTTTCTGTAGAAGACAGAGCAGAAGTTTATGTAGTACAGTCTGGGAAAAAGGGCAAGAGAAACGCCCAGGGAAACAAACAATCTGATCAGCGATCAGAGGACTTTGAAGGGCGAAAGAAAAGGGGTGAATGTTTTAAATGCGGTAAAAAGGGACACTTGGCAAGGGATTGCAAGAAAAACAAGAAAGCAACCACAGATGATAAGGAGGTTGAGGACTGACTATATGATAGTCAGGAATCACTAGAAGAGGATAGCAGAGAAAGGACAACTGAGAATGTGATAGAGGGAGTAGAGAATGTGACAGAAGAAATGGAGGTAGTGCAGGAAGTCACGGATAGTGAAGAAAATGAAATATTAGATTTGGCTTTATTGAGCTTAGAGCTCTAATTTAGCAGACACGAAACCAGAAGTTACACTCCTGGTAGAAGGGAGGGAAGTCAGATTCTTGTGTGACTCAGAGGCATCACGGATCCTGATACATCCCTCCAAACTGCCAGAGAACTCAGAGTCACCTGATTACATATTAGTGAAAGCAGCTAATGGACAGCTGTATTGGGAGCCCCTCTCCCATAATATTGTGATAACTGATCCTGTTTCAGGATTGACCCAGAAAAGCAAAATTGTTGTTTCTGCAAAATGCCCAGTAAACCTCTTGGGCAGAGACCTTATGCAGCTATTTGGTATAGCAGTAGTTCCGACTATGCAGGGTATGGAAGCACAGCGACAAATTGATACCTTTGCAGTGCAAACAGAGGGTAAAATGTTTTATTGGTACAGCCAGGACTTGGTTACAACTGGTCCAGGGGCAGTGACCGAAGAGTTGATGAACGTAGCCATCAGCAAGTTCCCCTCCCTTGACATTGATAAACAGCATTTGTTGCACTGTACTCTGTATTATTGTAACACACTAGGACCTGATAAGGAATATGAGCAAGAATTGTTTAGAAATCGTGCAAACAGATTGATATTACGTAATCTGTACTGGGACACAGAAGGGAACAGTGTAGCCAGCTGTTCATTGCCCCAGGAGTTCTTTGCACTTTATAAATCTAATCGATTACCACATGTTAGCTTAACTAAGGGCAAGAATGTAAAATGGGTAGACTTAGGAGAAAAAGTCACAAGATGGGAAAAACAGACAGAGTTAGAACTGTCAGAACAGGGAATACAAATGCAGAAGCTGAATTGGGTAACTCAGACCCACCCAGCTGTACACTTGCAGTCTAGCAAGGACAGCTGATTAGCACTCCTATTGAAGGAGGAAGAGAATGCCTTACAGAATATACCAGAAACTCTCTGGTCAACAGGAAAATCAGATGTAGGACTTATTCGTACAGCGGGACCAGTTACTATTACGCCAAAGTCAGCATTTAGACCACAAAAAAGACAGTATCCCTTAAGAAAAGATGCAGAGGTAGGAATCAAACCTATTGTAGCAGCTTTACTTAAGGAAAGGGTGCTGGTGGAATCTCCTGATTCACCATGTAACACACCCTTATTTCCTGTTAAGAAAGCAAATGGAGAGTGGCGTATGGTCCAAGATTTACAAGCTGTAAATGACGCAGTAATGCCTAGGGCATCTACGGTGCCAGACCCACATACCCTATTGAATGATTTAAAACCTCAACAGAAATATTTTTCTGTGGTAGATATCAGCAATGCGTTCTTCTCGATATCGATACACCCTGACAGCCAGTATTGGTTTGCATTCACATTTCAGGGTTAAAGGTATACATATATGTGACTACCACAGGGGTATTGTGAAAGTCCAACAATATTCTCACAAGAAATGGCAAGCAACTTGGTGGGATTGACCCCACCAAGAGGTAGTCAGATTTTACTTTATGTTGATGATATCCTGCTGGCGGCCCCCACCCAGCAAGATTGTAAAGAAGATACCATAGCGCTATTACAATTTTTGGCCACTGAAGGACATAAAGTAAACAAAAATAAACTGCAGCTTTGGAAAAAAACAAGTTAAATACCTAGGATATGTAATATCCAAGGAGGGTAGGACATTAGATGAGGACAGAAAAGTAGTGATTTTGCAAGCACCAAAACCCACTACCAAGAAGGAAATGATGTCCTTCCTGGGTACGACTAATTTTTGTCAGAGTTGGATTCCAAACTATGCCTTGGAATCTGCACCATTGACTAACTTGATTTATAAAACCCCTATGGCAGCACAGGATTTGTTACAATGGACACCAGAAGCAGAATTTGCTTTCTGCAAACTGAAACAATTAATAGCATCCTCATTAGTTTTGGGATTACCAAACTATCATAAACATTTTTTCCAAACTGTAGATTGTAAGCAAGGTTATATGACATCAATGTTAACACAGCAGCATGGGGACAAGCCATGCCCTATTGCTTATTATTCATCACAACTGGACCCAGTGGCACGGTCTTTACCCCACTGTGTACAAGCAGTAGTTGCAGCTGCAATGGCAGTACAGGCTTCAGCTTCAGTAGCTTTGTTCCACCCTCTCACATTGAGAGTGCCTCATGCAGTCACGATTATTTTACTGCAAGAGAAGGTAGCAAATCTTTCCCCTGCTAGGCATCTTTCCTGTATGACTATATTGTTGAGCCAACCTCATATGACAATTGAACAATGTACGACTTTGAACCCTTCTACCTTGCTCCCAACCCCTGCAGATGGCACACCACACAGCTGCCTGCAGGTGATTGAACAAAAGACACTGCCTAGAAAAGACCTTACGGATGTTCCCTTGGATGATGCCGAGGTGACATACTACGTGGATGGCTCATGCAAAAGGGGTCCTGCAGGACAGAACCTAGTAGGATATGCAGTAGTTTCTGATATTGAGATTATAGAAGAGAAATCTTTACCACACAATTTATCTGCACAGGCAGCAGAATTGATTGTCTTGACATGGGCATGTACCTTAGCAAAGGGTAAATGTGTGAACGTTTTTACTGACAGCCAGTATGCTTTTTCTGCTGTACATGTTTTCGCGCAACAGTGGAAAAATTGAGGAATGATAACATCTACTGGCAAACCAATCAATCATGCACAGTTTATTTTAGATCTTTTAGAATCTATTCAGTTACCTCAGAAAGTAGCTATTTGTAAATGCACAGCTCATACCAAGCAACAGGACAAGATTTCAAAAGGTAATGCGAGAGCTGATACAGCTGCAAAGCAGGCAGCTTCAGAAGTATTTCTTTTGAATGAGGAATTACAACCCTCTGAGATTTTAGACTTAGAAATGTTAAAGACAATGCAGACACTTACTACGCAAGTCGAAAAACAAAAATGGATAAAACGAGGAGCAATTCTCGAAAAGGGGCTGTACATCTCTAAAGAAGGGAAACCGATATTGCCGTCTAATTTATTTAGATATGCAGCTTTGTTGAGCCATGTGCAGTGTCATGTCTCAACAGGGGGGATGGTACAGCTGGTGAACCAAGTGTTCACGACATATGGATTCTTAAATTATTCTAAAAAATTCTGTTCGATGTGCCATGTTTGTAATAAACATCATGCTCAAGGGGTGTTAAAGCCCAAGCAAGGGAGTTTCCCTACACCACCGTATCCATTTCATACTATCTGTATGGATGTCATAGAGTTGAATAAATGTGAAAATAAGAAGTATTGTCTTCTCATTGTAGATATGTTTTCCAGATGGATGGAAGCCTTTCTGACTAAAAATCCAGACGCGGCAACTGTGGCCAAAGTTCTTGTTAAATAAATCATCCCTAGATTCGGCATTCCAGAAAGGATCTACAGTGACAACGGCACACACTTCGTAAACCAGACCATACAACAGTTAAGTAGACATTTTGGTATTTCTTTAAAAAATCATTGTGCATATCACCCACAATCTGCAGGGCTAGTAGAGAGGCATAATGGGATTTTAAAGAATAAGCTAAGGAAGTTAATAGTAGAAACACAGAGAAATTGGGTGTATTGTCTGCCCCTGGCACTGTTGAGCATGAGAACTGTTCCGAATGCAAAAGGATTGACTCATTTTGAAAAATTATTTGGAAGGGCTTATTATATACCTCAGTGGAAATCTCTCATGCCCGCAGACCAGGAAGCTGACAGAACACTAGATGAGTATATGCGAAACTTGTTAAATTCTAAACATTTGTTGCAGTCAAATTCTGTTTCAGATAAAGAACGAACCAGACCATCAGAAGTGGCAGTGTCCCTTGGTACCTGGATTTGGGTGAAGACAGTAAAGAAAAGGAATTGGGCGTCACCAAAGTGGGAAGGTCCATATCAAGTGCTTCTGTCGACACCCACTGCAGTCAAAATTGTGGAGCGCGCCTCCTGGATCCACCTGACACACTGTAAATTAGTCAAAAACTTTGAACTGGACAAAAATCTTGTCACATGCCAAGAGTAAAAATGATAGAGTCCAGAAGAAACAGGAATGCAGAACAACCCTTTCCTCAGATGTATTGCATAATCATCCTGTTAACTGTACTAGTGACAATAATCTTTTTGTTGTGGCCTTTCCTTTTCCCAGCCACACAGATTGAACTGAATAAATGTGAAGCGTTACTCATAGACTGGCATCCAAACTTTAACACTTACCAGGCAATTAAATATGTGTATGCTGAGACTTTCAATGTTTCGAATTGCTGGATTTGCACAGCTTTGCCGACAGCATACAGGGGGTTATTAATGACTACAGTCCCCCTAGGGGTCAATGAGACCTGGGAGAACTTGATTTATGATACCTCAGCCATTACATCACAAGATAAAATAGCATTGCACTTGTCTGTTCCACAAAAGGGAACTGTGTGTTTTTATAAAAATGATACTGTTCAGGTGGGTTGGAGCAATTGCAATGTGACTGTGCCTTATAAATGTTACACTAAAGGTAACAATGTAGATCTTTATTGTAATACAAACTATGATTAATTTCTTGGATTGATGCACAAAACACTTGAAGTAAAACATAATTCTGTTCTTTATAAAAAACTGTCTATAATTGATAGAAAAATGTTTCATGCAGGGTGAGTGTATATTCATATCAAGGTTACTACTAAAGTAGAGGATTGTTATTTTGTGTGTGGCAGAAAGGCATACAAATGGTTACCTGAAAATTGGTCCGGCAGTTGTTTTTTGGGTTACCTGGTTCCGGCCATACGACACACTGCAGTTTTGCCTCGAGGAAAATTCAAAATGTCCGAGAGGTCGTCAAGAAACCTGTAAATCCAGTGGGACAAATTGATGCGCATTGGAAAGACCATCATTCCATAGGCAAAGGACTGACACATATGGACTTGAGTGATAGCGTTATATCGTGAGCAGGCATATTACCGGCATATGGAGCAGTGAAATCGATCTGGGAGCTGAGAAAACTGTCAAAACTTCTCGAAGTAATGAGTAATGCAAGTTTTTCCGCTCTCAAATTGGTGACTGATGAACCGAATGCTATGAGAACTGTAGTGCTTCAAAACCGCATGGCTCTCAACTTCACCCTAGTGGCGAGAGGTGGTACTTGCGCTTTAATCCAAGAAGAACGCTGTTCGTATATTCCTGACCATAAACACGAGATAGACAATCATCTTGAGGTAATTCAACAAGTGTCAGCCATGAACAAACCAGGCCCAAACCCACTGATGGACTTTTTCCAGAAATGGTTTGGGGGGTGGGGTACCATCCTAATGAACATCCCGATTGCCATTTGTGTAGGAATGCTCCTACTAGGAGTATGTGTTTGTTGTGGCATCCCCTGCATGAAAAGACTGATTAAAGATTTCATAGACATGTCAGTTTCTGAAACCTTATATCAAAGTACTGAGTTTGAAGAACTGTTAAAAGATTGAAAATGCTTTCATGAGTTTAAACTGAATGACTCTCTTAACTGCAAATCCTAAGTGGAAGAGGTTAGGAGAAGAAAACAAACTGTTTATGCTTATTTTGAAAGTAGAATAAAAATATTAAAAGGGGAGAAATGTCAGAAAAATATGTTTTAATGTGTGTATTAGTAATATGCTTAGTGCATTTAGAGCTTGAAAAGGGTTAACACATTTATTCTATTTCATACTGCATAAATCTGTACAAACTGCAGATGCTTTCTAACCTTGTATTGTTAGCTAAAATCTTGCTTGTGCCTTGGAAATTTACTGAGAAGCAGATGATTCCTGCTTACGTTAGGAAAATAATGAATAGAACAATACTACTTGTATGAAACTTAGACAAGAAGTTCCGCTTGTGCTGTGAGAAAATACACAACTGTAGAAGCTATAGATAATTAGGACAAAGCCTGTTTGAAAATATGAACTGCAATCAGCATTTGCTTGTATCTGAGTTAGAAGAGTACCTTGAAATGCAACACTGTACAATAGAAGCCTGTAAACGAATTAGTGCCCACAAAGGCCAGGTTGTTTTTTTCAAAAGTTTCTCACAAATCTAGTCATGTCAGCAGAAAATCTGAGTAACATCTGCTGTAGAACAATACTGAAAGTTGTGTTTGATTACGTCAGCCATAGAAGGCCATGTCTTGTAAAACAGTATAAGAATAAGCATACTTCCTGTTAATAGTTAGACAAATCCTTGTATTTGCATGTTTTTGTCTCCTTGCAGCAAGTAATTAAATATACCTTAACTGAACCTTACGTGTATTGGTCTTTGAAGTTTTTTTCCTTTGACAGTTTGCTTGTCCTGTTTGACATGAAGTTTTGCAAGGTTTCTAAGATGTCTAATTTTCTGGAAGACATTTTGAGTAATTTTTTCCAGGTTTTTTCCCTTTTTATCATGAGTTTTTTTTGTTTGTTTGTTTCTTTTGTTAGCCACGGTACAGGGTTCGACTTTACATTTTTATTACATACTGAGGCTAGATTATTTAAGTTCTGTAAGAATATGTTTTTAAAGTGTTCTACAGCAGAATCCAGAGGCATAGTTCTAATTACATTCCAGTTATATTGCTTTAGTGTTTCACTAAAAATATCTTTGCTGAAACTGGTTGTATTTCATACTTGGTTATAGATAATATGTTTATCTAGGTTATGGTGGGTTCTAATGGCATATGTTGGCATGTGGCCACTTATACTATCTGTGAGGCAGCCTACGTTTGTCAGTTTGTCTGGTTTGTTTTCAAGGATCCAGTATATTGCTGAGTGTCTGCATGACGTTTTTATTGATTCTAGTGGGTGTAGTTATTAATTATTTGACGTTGTACATGTTTACAAATTCAGTGGGGGTAGTGGAATTTATGAGTTGGCAGTCTGTATTTAAGTCTCCAGGTATTATAGTTTCATGGTTAATTTGTTAGGATATCCAATACAGAATGTTTTCAGCAGTATCAATGTTATTCCCAAGTGGCATATAAATTACTGCTAAACATATATTTTTCTATTGTTGATTTTTAGGAGTATTATTACAAGTTCAGCATTATTAAAACTGGGTATTTCCTGTAGGAGTAAGGTGAGTTAGGGAAGTTTTATAGATGATTGCTACATCACCTGCATGCTTGTTTTGTCTGTCATGCCTGAGTATATTATATCCTCAGGGGTGATCTCATTATCTTTTATTTCTTCTTTTTAACCAGGTTTTGGTAGCTATGACTATATCATGAGTGTATGTGGCAAGATAGGCATGTATGTCATGGATTTTACTGCACATATGTCTTAGGATCAGATGTTGTTAATCTTCATTCATTCCTTACTAATGGGTTATCGATTCTGTCCTCGGAACCGAGCTGGCCATATATCAAGCTCCCATCAGCCAAAAACTCTCAAGCCAAGGTCCAACCTAGAATGCTCTGCTCCCTGTTACCTCTGATCTCATTTGCCACATTGCTGTACAGCCTTGTCAAGCCACTCTCTCTCAGCTAAGTGAATGATTTTTGAAAGTTTATATATTGCCTCTACTTTAAAAAATTTTCAATAAGTTACTTTTGTTATTCTCCTACTCTATCGTATCTTTAAGACTCTCTCCCTTTAGTCTCTTTCCCTTTATTACACTTTTCTTACCTTTGAGGTAATTCTTCATTACCATCATTGGTAATCCTTCCTTCTTTCTCTCTATTCTTACCCTTCTGGGTAGCCTTTCTTATTCTTGGTACTGTCATTCTTCTCCGCATTATTATGTTTGACAAGAAAAATGGTGTTGGTTTTAAACAGTGTAAGGATTGCAGCCATAAGTTACCGCTTTCCGATGGCCATGACTTATGTGTCTATTGTTTGAATGTCTCCCACCTTACTGTAGATCCCCCATGTGGGATTTGTAGAAATATTTCAACCAGGACTATTAACGAGAGAAAGAACAAGTTAAACCTGAAAGGTCTCCTCACATCTCCTTTCTGTGAGGCTATCTCTGGTTCGGAGGGCTCACCCCCTCCTGCTAAACTCCATAAGATGCGTTCTTCCTCATCCTCATTGAGGTCGCTCACTTCGTCTCCCTCTGGAGATTGCAGAGAGTCGACTCATACGAAAGTGAAAATTACTACTCTGGCGCTGCCACCTGGGATCCTTTCAGCTCCAGGCACGGCACCGCCACAGTTGATTTTTGCTCCAGCCATGTCCTTATCAACACCGGCACCAGAGTCCCCATTGCAGACACATGGCTCCAACAGTTCCGTTGCAACCATTACCGGCTCCGTCCCTGCAGGTACAGTCTCCTTCGACACCATTGGTGCAATCCCCTTTGGCCCCGAGTCTGACAACACTGTCCTCCACTGCGCAGACACTTTTGGCACTGACATGCTCTTTGTTGCAGTCCTTTTCGGTACTGTCATTGTTACCAGTGCAGATACCTTCCTTGATGGCATGACACTTGCCTTTATGATGCAAACACCTTCATCTTCTATGCTGCTGCCTTCATTGGTGCAGACTACTTCAAATTAATTTTCCTCGGTGCAGATATCTTTGATTCCAGGCTCTGCACCACTCAAATTAGCAAGGACCGAGTACTCTCCTTCTTTGGATCTGTTCGTTGGTAGCCAATATAGCCCTTTTCTAGAAAGGCCAGAATCACCTTCAGGTTTCTCTATGAGGTCGACAAGGAGCCTCTCTGAACAAGATGTGTTGCGGCTTGTTGACTAGTTGCTTGTGGCCAGGGGTCTCTCTAAACCTACGTTCCCTCCTTCAGGTGAACATGTTTCTCCTCAAACTCCAACGTACACTCCTCCTTTGACTTCCACCCAAGTATCAAAGTCCATTCCTCTGACAGCAGCTTCCCTCCTTCCGACCCCAATAGTGGATCTCATTTTGGAGCCGGAGTCGTCCTTGTGACCCTCAGTGCACTGGACATCTGGCTGTTCTCAGGCTAGGGGCTGTGCCATGGGGGAGGGCATTCTTGGCTCTACACCGATTTTTTCTATGGCACCCTCCAGGAATCCTCCCTCTCTCATTGTTCACAGTCCTCTCGAGACTCCTGGTCTAGGGCTCGGCTTGTACGAGCAGGGTGTGACCCTGGTTCCAAGGTTGTCATGCTCAGTTCCAGGCTCCCATCTGTCTTTGGGTGGGCCGGCCTTCCAGGCCATGGAGAGGGTGTTTGCCTCTGCTGGCAAACCCCACATGTCGGAGTCCTCTTTCCCCTCTGTGCTGCAACTCTCACAAGCCACAACCGTTGGACACTGGGCACAAGGTCCTCAGGTTTCTCCCCCTCAGGAAACCCCCTCTTTGCAGTCTTCCCCAGAACCTCCCACTGAGGAAGTACCTCAGAAGGCTTCGTGCAAGAGGAAGCACATGGACTCCACTGAGGAGTCTTTGACCAAAGATACGGACTTTGATGATGGGTAGGGTCCCCATGGTCACCCTCTGATGAGGTGTCCTTTGGTGACATCCTCGAAATCCTTAGACAGAGGGGTGACTGAAAGTCCTCTAATCCTTCCTCAGAGGAATCTGTATTCCTGTAGGCCTTTTGTGTCTGGCCCCTACCTCCTGGGTTACCCCGCCAGCCGATGAGCTTGTCCAACTCATTGTCCAGAGCGCATGGAAGGCTCCTGACACCCAGGATGCTATACCACAGAGGCCTGACAAGATCTTATCTCCCCCAGTTGAGCATCCCCATTGGTCAAGAGGTCTTCCAGTAGATGCCATGGTGGTGGCAGCTACAATGAAGAAAGACTTGGCAGAAGAGAGCCAAACTGTCCATCTGCCCAACAAGGATTCCCAGGCAACAGACAGACTTGGGAAGTGTGTGTTTGCTTCATCAACCTTTGCCATAAGGTCTTTGAACTATTTGGCACACTTTACGAGGCTCCAGAGGGATCTTATCAACCAGCTGTCTAAAATCTTGGCAGGAGCTGTTTTTGATGAGGTCCATGACAATGTAGCTTCTCAGATAGCCACCCTAGAATCCATATCCAATTCTTCCATGCGTCTTATTTCACACGCAATGAAAGGAGCGGCTAAAGTGGCAGTTGCAAGTTTAGTCATCAGACAACATGCCTGGATGCACCTTTGTGACTTTGCAGACTCCTTTAAGGCTTTCTTTATGAATGCCCCCATTGAGGCTGCTTCTTTGTGTGGCCCTAAGGTTAAAGATATGCTGGCAAGGTGCGAACAAGACGGCAAGACCCTATCTGCCATTGGTGTCAGACACTCCACTCCTCAATGATTCTACTCCAGTAATCAGAGGAGTGGGAAGATGTGGCACAGGGAATCACAGGGCTCTTTCTGTGATGCACATGCCAAGTTCTCCCCTAGAGGTAGAGGGGGAAACTCCAATGGAAGATACCCCTTTTGGGGCAGAGGAGGTCCATGAAACTGGGATTCCAGAGATTCTTTCTCTGGCCAACCCTATCAGTGCTCCTGAAGCATTGCCTGACTGCTCACCTCTGGAAGCGGTCGGGGGTTGTTTTTCTTTGTATCCCACTGCCTGGCGAAACATGACCACTGACTCTTGGGTACAACGGATAATATCCAGAGGCTATTGCATCCCCTTCCATCTTTGTCCAACCTCATCCAGAGAATTACCTGACGTTCTATCCAGTGAAAGGGAAGCAGCAGCACATGAAATTCAAAAGCTGCTACAAAGAATAGTCATCCAAACGGTCCCCCTAGACCAGATAGGATCTGGTTTTTACTCAAGGTTCTTTTTAGTGCCAAAAAAAACAGGGGACTGGAGACCAATTCTGGATCTCAGCACACTGAACAAATTTGTAAAAACAGAGAAATTCCGGATGGTCACGGTTCAGTTTATCCTTCCTTTTCTGGAAGAAGACGATTGGATGTGCTCTGTAGATCTTCAAGATGCGTATTACCACATAAAAATGGACAAATGCTCAAGAATATACCTCCGCTTCTGCATAGGAGCCAGTCACTACCAATTTTGAGCACTGTCCTTCGGTCTCTCTACAGCCCCCAGAGTGTTCACCAAATGCATGGCAGTGGTTATCATGCACCTGCGACTTCAAGGATTCCAGGTGTTTCCATATCTAGATGACTGACTCCTCACTGCCCCCACCAAGAATCTACTGGAAGAAGCCCTACACTACACTCTCCTCACAGCACAATGCCTGGGAATCACTATAAACTGGGAGAAGTCCAACACGACCCCAGCACAGTCTTTAGAATTCATCTGGGTACTGTTGTACACGAGAAATTGCACAGCATCTCTCCTGGACCACAGACTTCAAAGAATAAGGCAACAGGTTCAGCTGCTGCTCTGTCACCACAAATCTTCTGCTCGGTCCGTACTCCAACTCTTGGAGTCAATGACAGCCTCAATCACCATTGTTCCTCTAGCCAGATTCCACACGAGACTCCTTCAGTGGTAACTTCTCACTCAGTGGTACCCTCTGAGTCTACAACATCCTTTGTTCTTTCAGATAAGTGTAACTCCGAGATGCAAGCAAGATTTACTCTGGTGGACGTCTCAAAATCCCCAACAATGGTCTCACCCCTGCAGCCCCCATCAGCTGAAAGCCACAGTGACAATGGATGCTTCCCTGATGGGGTGGGGAGGGGGGCTATGTCAGGGGAAACTCGGTCCAAGGCACCTGGTCGGAGACAGAGGCCCTTTTGCATATCAATGTCCTTGAACTGAGGGCGGTCCTACTAGCATTGCAAGCATTCCATTCTATCCTTCCGTCAGGGACTATTGCGATCCAATCAGACAATATGTCAGTGGTCTGGTGCATCAACAAGCAAGGGGGCACCAGATCTTATCCGTTATGCCGAGAGGCCTTAAGAATATGGCAATGGGCGATAGCTTCCAACCGCTTTCTAGTTGCAATGCACATTCCCGGGAGCTCCAACATGTTAGTGGACAAGTTGAACAGATGCATCCTACAACCACGAGTGGTCCCTCAACCCTATGATAGCAGCAACAATTTTCAACCACTGGGGCCAGCCTTGCTGCAACCTAGTCGCCTCCTCAACCAACTACAAGTGTAGCAACTATTTTGCCTTGATCCCCCCTCGGGGACAGTCACCGAGAGACACTCTAGTCCATGCCTGGCCCTCGGGTCTACTTTATGCTTATCCTCCTCTCCCCCTCATCTCCCAATTTCTGAAGAAAGCACGGCAGTTGAAAAGCAAAGTGATCCTCATTGCTCCATATTGGCCTCCACAAGTCTGGTTCCCCTTCCTCTGGCCTCACCTGCTAGATCGATCGTGTACCCTCAGTCCATCCTCAACATTGATCTCCCATCCACGGGGTCTGACTCACCCCAGCCTAACAACGCTGAAACTGACAGCTTGGTTTCTTCATTTCCAGTGATTGCAGACAGGAAAACCTCTTTTCCCCAGTGCGCAGTATTCTTATTGCATCTCATAAATCATCCACCAGACTAATCTATCTCAATAAATGGAAAAGGTTTTCTCTATGGGCAGTGACTAAACAATTAGACCCCTTGTCAGCCCCAGTTTCGGTGGTTTTGGATTACTTATTACATCCAAAGTCAAAACTTGGAGGCACACCACGACAATCAAAGCTGACTTTATTACTTATGCAATAAAACCATAAAAGTTATAGATGAAGACCTGGTCAGTTAACGCTTTCACGTTTCTTGGAATGCTTCCTCAGACTGTATAACCAGTACTTTCATTCACAATATTTATAAAAACTCTTGTCCAATGGAAAAATATTTCATTGCTTTAGTCATTTCCTTAAAACTAACTCACATTAATACCATAGGTTGTACATTTCTAAATTGTAATCAAATAACCATATCTAAAAGATCTACTTTACTATAAAAACTACAATGTTCACAATTACCTATAATATATCTATACCCAAATAAATAATTATTAAAAATGTATATGCATGTGAATATGTGTATATGAGTGCAAATGTTTAATGATAAAAAATCTCTATTTTTTTTAATTTTTAGATAGTAACGTTATGGCTAGATATTTTATTAATCAGATGGTAAGCCCCATAAGCTCAGAAATTCCGTTGCAATAATATAACATTTTGTTATATATATGTTATATATAATGTTATATTCAGACTGTTTTGTTGATTTTGCAATTCATTGATGAAATTATTGTATATTTAATGTTGTTAAGATATAGTGATTTGATTAATTACTTAGGCAGCATAGTTTTATATATAAATGATAGATGTTTATACTGACTGATCTATTTATGTTTTATGAAATAGAGATTTTTAATTATTAAACATTTGCACACATATACACACATTCACATGCATATACATTTTTAATAATTATTTATTTAGGTATAGATATGTTATAGGTAATTGTGAACGTTGTAGTTTTTATAGTAAAGTAGATCTTTTAGATATGGTTATTTGATTACGATTTAGAAATGTACAACCTATGGTATTAATGTGAGTTAGCTTTAAGGAAATGTCTAAAGTGATGAAATGTTTTTTCTTTGGACCAGAGTTTTTATAAATATTGTGAATGAAAGTACTGGTTATACAGTCTGAGGAAGCGTTCCAAGAAACGTGAAGGCACTAACTGACCACGTCTTCATCTATAACTTTTGTGGTTTTATTGCATAAGTAATAAAGTCAGCTTTGATTGTCATGGTGTGCCTCTGAGTTTTGACTTTGGATTTATACTTTGATACTTTGAAGAGGCACTTTACCCTTTTTTGTGGATTGCATCTACTTTTACTTATCACATCTTTTCCACTCTGAGGTGTCTGCTTCTACTATTCATGTGCATTTAGCTGCCATTTCAAATTTCCACATTGGTTTTCAGGATTCTTCACTCATGTCACATAGACTCTGTAAAACTTTCTTGAAGAGGGTTCTTCACCTAAAACCTCCCTTTAGAGAACCAGTACAACCTTGGGATTTGGCCTTGGTCCTGCAAGCCCTAACATCTCCCCCCTTTGAACCTGCATCTTCATGTGATTTAAAATATCTCTTGTGGAAAACTTTGTTTCTGATTGCAATCACATCGGCAAGATGCTTGTCAGAACTTCAAGCCTTATGCATCAGACATCCCTATCTTATCTTTCATAAGGATAGGGTATCACTGAGAACTAATTCTTCCTTTTTACCAAAAGTAGTGTCAGAGCGGCCTACCAACCAGTCTATTGACCTTCCAGTATTTTTCCTAATCATTCTAATAAGGGAGAGTATTGCCTGCACTCTCTGGATATTCATAGGCAAATACGATTCTACCTGGACAGAACTAAATCTGTCCGTAAATCAGACCAACCTTTTCTGGCCTTTTCTGGACCAAAACTAGGTCATCCTGTCTCAAAAGTTACATTAGCATCATGGATGAGAAATTGCATTACCTTTATCTACAACTAGAACAATATCACCTTGCTTCACAGAGCGAAAGCACATTCTGCAAGGTCTATGGCAACTTCGGCAGCTTTCCATGCTAAGGCTTCCCTCAATGATATTTGCTCAGCTGCGACTTGGGCCAAACCTCATACTTTTATTATTCATTACAAGTTGGATTTGGCCTCCAGAGGTAGAGCTTCTTTTGGCTCCATGGTGCTCAGGAATGTCCTTCCATGAGGGCCACCCAGGGATACAGGTAGCTGGGGACTCTGCCCCATCAGTAAGGAATGGACGAAGTTTAACAACATCAGATAAAGAAGTTATATCTTACCATAACGTTCCATCTGTGTTGTTGATCTTCATTCATTCATTCATTACTCCCCACCCTCCATCCCCCTCCAGAGGTTCCTGGTTGATCTCATATACTCCTTTATTGTATGTCTGTTATAACCAGCGGTAGCCTCTACTTTCATCTATCAACTTGCAAACTCTATCTGCGGTAACAGGGAGCAGAGAATTCTGGGTAGGACCTTTGGCTCGAGAGTTTTTGGCTGACGCGAGCTTGATATATGGCCAGCTTGGAACCGAGGACGGAACTGATAACCCATCAGTAATGAATGAATGAAGATCAACAACACAGATGGAACGTTATGGTAAGACATAACTTCTTTTTCATATTTAGTAAGGTGAGTATGGGTTCTGTTTGTTGTTGAGCAGTATTAGGTGACTGGTTTATTTCATGGTTGGAAGTGATGTTTTTTATGAACAGTGGGACCTGGGTTGGGGTGAATATCTCCACTAATTTTTTGAACTGATATTTTACAAAGGGAAGAGTGTGACCAGTTTTATTTTGGTCTTGGTTTGGTATTTGATCTTAAATGTGGATACTTAGTTTTAAAATATTTATAGATAAATACATTAAACATGGTTTGTTTATAGAGATAGGGAGCTATGGAGAAATACAGGGTGGATAGATGTTGATATTCTTTGTGAGAATTGGTTGAAGTCCTATGTATTTGAAGGAGGTGGATTTGATAATTGGTGATGAAGGCTAGCAGAGTTAGGAGGAATAGAATAATCTGAGTTGGATGCATCTTATTCAACTTGGGTTGTATATTTGCTGTAGATTAGGATTAGAAAATGTTAGGAGGGCACTGGGTTAGTTGTAGAGATGTAATGTGATTGTTATAGGGGCAAGGAGTAGGACATTTTGAGAGAGAGACTTGAGTGATAAACTAGAGTGGGTGTTACTATTGGGAGTAATTCTATTGTTTTATTTTTCTGGAAGGAACCAATGGTATTGGTTTGTGGGATATGTGGGTGGTGCTACAGAAGCATAAATGTAGAGTAAGAGGGGTTGGGTGGGAATTAGGGGGGGTTAATGGAGCAGAGTGAGCCTGGGCATTATCAAGGGTGAATGAAGTGGGTTGAAAACTTGGCAAAGAGACAGAAAAAAACAATCATTGACTGAACTTAAATAGCCACAGATCTGCTGAGGGAGATAAGTAAAATGAACAATGCAGTTTAAAAGACCTCTGTGCCAGCAGATGAAACTCTTGATTTTGTTGCTCTAGGGCACAGTTTTAGTAGCAGAGTTAGTCCAATATCAGCTTATCCTGACTAATGGTGGTATATAACAGTAAAAAGTGCACTTCACTGTTTGAACAACTGTGTAATGGTAAGGAGGTTTCTATGGACTTTGAATTGCGAAGTCCAAAAGCTACCACCCCCAAAGATCAGCAAAACAATGAGAAAAAGTAAGCCAAAAAACAGGACTGCGGCTCAGGAAAACTACTGGCTCAGAACTGAAAGTGGTTACACAAGCATCTGGGGCAAAGCAGAAATAAACTTTAGGAAGGGAGACAGTAGACTGCTAACAACAATCAATGGGCCATAGCTGAAAGAGAAAATACCAATGGGATTGCTGTGGTCTAAGAAAATTGAGCTATTATAGTAGACAAAGTTCTTTGCTTTAGGCTGCCCAAATATTTATAATTTACATAAAAATATAACCCAGAGACTGGCATTCAAACTGCATACTTCTCAGTTGCATACATATCTGTTTGCTTGCAGGGCAACTTCTATAGAAAAATAAACACACATTTCTTGCTTAAAGAGGCAGTTGAGTGCTCTGAGTCAATGGTGACTGTGCACAAATACTGGCTGAGAGCTGAAAGTGGTTTAATAACTGACTCAGGCAAGGAGAAATAAGAAAGGAAGGGAGACCAAGGGTGACTTCCTTGAAGGCATACAGTACCACTGAAGAAACACTGGAGAATATAAATAATGGGAGTAGCAAATCTAGAAGTAAAGAAAATGTAACAGGAAGAAATAGTTTTAGTAGGAGCATTAAGAATAAGTGTCAGTGTCTGTTAGGAAGTAGAGAGTAAATGCTGACCAGCAGGATGTCTGTGAAGGAGGATTTACAGACTCTAAGGCTATTGCTTGCAAACTAGGGCACTAAAGCACTTGTCTTCAGACTAGTCACTGTGCAGGCTAAAATGCGTGCAGGAAAGACTGACTGCCTCTAACACTTAGTTAAAGCACAAGGGCAAAGTTTGTCCAAAATAAATGTTGGGTGGATTGGGTGGACTTGGACTGCCTTTTACATGAGCCTGCTGTGTGTATGCTTTATGGATGTTTCCAGTGAACTTAATGCACAAGGATAGGGGTGGTACAAAATTTGTCAAAAATAAATGGTGGGTGGATTGCATGGACTCAGACTACCTTTTGGATAAGCCTGCTATGTGCATGCTTTAGGGATGTTTCCTGTAAACTTAAAATACAATGGCAGAGGTAGTACAACGTTTTCCCAAAATAAATGGTGGGTGGACTGAGTGGACTTAGACTGCCTTTTGGATGAGCCTGCTGTGTGTATGTTTTAGCAAATGGAGCTAGTATTAGCTCTTCTGTAACACAAAATTAAGATTCCAAATTTGGGCCATGAGTTTTCTTGGAGGCCTCTTATTCAAAACCCCTTTCAAAACATTTTGATGTGAGAATGCATTGAGTGAGGAGAATCCATTGGGTAAACATCCTGAAATGGCCGATAAATGAACATTGATAGAGGAGTAAGAAAGGCCATAGGATAATAACTTATACAAATATTGTAAAAACCAGAGAACACATAGCTGTGCATGGGTGCTGGTTATGTTGTTGGAACCAACCAGAAAACTTTTTCCATTTGCTAATATATGATTTTCTAGTAGCAGGCTTTCTTGCCTCCATTAGTATCTACTGCACTTCCTCAGTAAATAGGAGCCTAGAAGAATTGGGACTCTACCATCCAGGCAGTAAACTGAAGTTGATTGGAGTCTGGGTGTATTAAATACCCCTGCTCTTGTGTGAGTAGATCCAGTATGTGAGGAAGCTTGTGGTAATTGTCCCTGGCCATTTCCAAAAGAAGGGAGAACCACAGTTGCCTGGGCTTGAAGACAGTCACCACAGTGATCTTGTAGGATTCCTTCTGAATCTTCTGAAGTACCCTGGATATTAGTAGAAAGGGTGGAAAAGCATACATGAACATTCCTGTCCAAGGAAAAGAAAAGAAAAGACAAGACAATAAATGAAATGAAAAGGCATCCATCTTCCAGGCCTTCTTGCATAGAGTCCTGGAGCACAGTCTTGCCAGCTGATCATTCAAATAGGAGGCAAAAATGTTGACTTGAGGAACACCCACAGATGGATCAAATCATGGAAGACCCCCATTCTAGTTTCCATTCACAAGGGTCTGTCCTTGTCCTGCTCAGCTTGTCTGCCACACAGTTTTGCAATGAGAGGATGTAGGATGGCTGAAAAGTAAGACTGTGCATTGCAGCTATATCCCAAGCTAGCATGGCTGACCTGCAGAGGGGATAAAACCTGGGACCATCCTTGCTTGTTCATGTACCACATGACTGTGGTATTGTCTATAACAACTTGAAGAGGTCCCAGGGATCAAAGATGATTCAGGGAGTTGAGTGATTTGATCAGGGCAAGCATCTCTTTTTTATTTATATACTTGCATCTGTCCTTGGTGTCCCACACACCTTGCACTTTTATCTCTCCTGAAACATGTCCCCAAGCAAAGTCTGGCTGACTGCTTTGGAACAAGGAGGGAGAAGGGAAGACCTGGATTTAGGCATATCTCTTGTTTCCACAAGGTGATTTATTTTCTGACAAACCCAGACACTGGGATCTGAAAATAGAAGGGGTGTTGGTTAGGACTTCAAACACCTCTGTGTTTTTCTCATGTGGAGTCTTGTATCATGAGACTCATAGAAGCCATGAGATCCATAGTCTTGAGGTATTCCTTCTTAGTGACCAAAGTCTTAGTGGAAAACCCTAGAAATAGATCTAGATCTTTTTTGTTTTATTCCTGTGGAAGAAGATCCCTTTGAACTGTGGTGTCTAGTTGACATCTCAGGAACATAATCTTATGTGAAGGAGAAAAGAAAGACTTTTGAATGTTCTGTTGGAATCCCATCTTGTTTAAGAGAGCTCTCATTCAAGAGAAAGATTCCTGACAATTTGAAAAAAAAGACTGCAAAGATAAGCAAATCATCTGAATATAGAAACACGTGGATATCTGGTAGTTTGCAAAGAGGTATGATTGGAACTAGACACTTTGTGAATACTCTTGGTGCAGTGAATGGTCCAAAGGGTAAGACAGAGAGCTGATAATGTGATCCAGACGCACAGAATCTTAACAAAACACCTGTCTAGATGAATAGGAATGTGATGATAAGCATCTTTTAAATCTAGAGTTACAAGGAAACTTGAATGAGAAAGAAGATGTAACAGGTTGTGAAGTTACATAATTTTGAATATGGCCACTATCACAAACAGGTTTAGAAAAGAAAGATCCACAACTGGTCTCCAAGCATTTTCTTTGTTACTAAAAACATCTTTAAATAAAACCCCTTTCCCACCTGGTTCTATCACTGCGTGGGACAGCATATGATGAAAGACAAGGGGAAATAAAACAGTCTGGTCTGGAGGACCCCTGGAAAGGAGGAATGTCCTCTCATTGCCATCTGTAACCTTGATGAATGATCTTCAGATCCCATTTGTCTGAAACTCTCTGTTGCCAAAGAGAAAAGTGGAGATTCAGACTTTCTGGAAGAAGAGAGGGGCTGCCATGGTGTAAGGAGGAACAAAAGTCTCTAAAATAGTCTTTCCAATTTATTGAACTGTCCTTTGTTTTGGGAGTTTCCAGAATTGTTCTTGGAAACCCCTTGACATCTGTCAGGAAAATTGCAGGAAGTAACACCCACACCCCCCCAAAACTGGCAGAAATGGAGGAATTGGTGCAGGTTCTGTAAATTCCTTCTGTAATGGCTCATAGTGTTTTCTGAGGGACTGAGAAACCTCAGTGGTATCCACTGAAAACACTGGCTCATTCAAGAAATAGTCTCAGAGAAAGAGAACATCCACAGGGAGAGTCAGAAACTAAGCTCTCCTCTGTGTCTGAATCAAAAATCTGAGGAGAAAATCATTTACCTGTCCCTTCATCCTCCTGTTCAGATTCAGAATCTAGAATCTCTTCAGGAAAGGCGGTATCCCTCTTTCCTGTACCAGAAACTACTTTACAAGAAGAATCAATAGCCTGAATTAAACCCTGAGTCAAACCTAGTAAACTACTACTGTCTAAAAAAAATTTGAGGAGGAGACGATACGTATTTAGTTTTCTATTTCTTTTTGTCAGGAAAAATGGGACCAACAGTATTGTTAATGACAGCAGCAGCTTCCCCAGGGATGGGCAAAACATTCTGATAAAACAGGGAGACCTTCACTAATCCCTTTCCCAGGACTGACAAGAGTGGCTCTTCCTTGCCCACTGGGGGGACCCCTATAGCCACAGAGGATGTGGCTTACCCCAGTTCCATAGTGAGGCGTTAAACCATGGGGATCTGGAGTAAAAGATGAGTGTTCTGAGGAACAGCTAATGACCACAGCAGAGTCACCTACCTGCAGCTGAGGCAAACCATTAGCCTGCTGTGATGGCAAAGGCTGTTTACTTAACTTTCTTTTTGTATGTGGAAGAAGGACTGACTATGTGACAGATTATTTCATGGTCGTACTGAAAAAGGTGCCTCTTTCCATGGTAAAACAAGCAGCAAATGCTGCTAAAAACCATCTTTAAAGCTCATGTTTGTCACAGACATACACAGTAAAAAGCATTTTAAAACACTTTGCAAGCCCCACAAAGTAAAATAAACACAATTTATCCACAGAAGAAAATGATTTTCAGTTACTTTAAACAACTTTTAAACTGACAGGAAAAGGTGTGCACTAGTTTAAAAGCATAGTACAGTCTCATGTGAGCCTTTAAAACACAAATTCCTAGTTTTAAAATAACTTTCTTGAAGAGGAAAGTATTAATAATAAACAAAATTATTAAATGGAAGTTTTTCCACCAAAGGGAACTTATCTGCTCAGCAAAAAAACAGCACAAGCCATCTGTTGATCCTTGAAGGCCTCAGAGGAATGTACTCTTTGGCATCAGTAAAGCTCTGAAGGGCTTGGCATCCAGACTTGTCTTTTACTAAGCTCATCTCAAACTGCCTGACAGTTTGGAAGTCTGGAAGATGTCCTGAAACTTTGGAAGCTGGATGGCTGTTATATCCTTGGCAGGATATAACCCATATAGCCAAGATTACTGCAGCAGTGATCACTAAGATGAACATATAAAAGTAGAGGACTAATTTTCTCTATAATACATTGACTTCTAAGATGCCAAATCCATGAATAAGAGTGAATAGCAAGTAACTAAATTCAGTGTCAGAAATGTAGAAATTAATTCTAGAAGCTAATATCCCAGACTCTCTAATATATAACACAAAGTTAGAAACAGTCACGAACAGTTAATTTTTTTTTAAATCTTACTCAAAGACTATGTACCAGTGAATAGATTCCTTTACTACATCCAGACTTTAAATCCAAATGTTAATTGTGCTTGACTTATTGCTGTAAAAATGGGCAAAGGCTACATAATTTACTAAAATGTAGAAAATATTACCATCTGGTGGCTATACCTAACTTACTGACTAGAAATGTGTGTTTACTGGGACAGATACTAACAGCAGCAATTACGAAACCTATCCATAGCTCTATTTTACTATTTAACATAGTAGCAGTGCATGCTTCTAGCTGTAAACTACGTGGTGCCTACAATGTAGCCACCACATCTTTTTCTCACAATCCTATGGAATGAAGGTCAATTCAATAAGTAAATTCATCCCTAGACAGGTGTGGTAGTTTTTCAAATGCCATGATTTAGTGATCTACACATTTCATGATGTTTCATTTTCTGATAGCCCCTACCTATGCCTTATTCAGGATCACTGGAGAGCCGGAACCTAGCCTGGTGCCAAGTGGGCACAAGGCAGATAAGTAATGTAGTGTCAGTGACTCAACAGGTAGCATACTTAAATTTGGTGCTGGAAATCAGAAATGTGTCGGTTGCATTCCCACACCAGGTACTTGGATTAATTTCTCAATACTTAACACTGCAGTTCAATGTAAGGAGGGTGCTGCACAACTGAGTATGTCATCCTTCAGAAGAGATTTTAAACCAAGATACCATCTGCCTGAGTTAGTCTTAGCTCAAGTGTATATAAAAGGTCATACAGCATTTATCAAAAAAAGAGTAGGCATTGTTTCATTAACATTTTTATTAATTTTATGGCACAACAAAAAATAACAATTATTCACACAGTCAGTTTTTTTACATTCATATTTAAAATTATTTACAAGTTATTAACATGAAAAAAATTAGCTAAATAATGCTATTTATTTCATTCCCTTTTCTTTTTATATTTATCTACCCTACACTTTCTTCCACAATCACCTTATTTCAACTAATACATCATCCTCTTCATTTTTCTTGTTATATAACAAATCCTCACATCATCTTTTCCATATCACTCATATTGTCACAAACAGTACTTTATCCTCTTTATTAATATCACATTATGTTGTTCTATCTCACCCTAATTTTTGCTGGTTGGGTTCGGAACCGAGCATCAGTTCCAACTCGGCATAATACAAAAGCTCGAGAGCTTCCACTGGCTCAAGGCTAACCCCTATCCCATGATGCTTAGGGAAGATTACCTAGATCTCGTTTGCTACTCAAGTGATTGAGATGTCTTCTGGCTGGCTCGTTGGCTAAGTAGTTTTTATTGTTATATATTTCTGTCATAGTTTCTCAGAGAAAACTTTTGTCAAACCATTTTTCTGTCATGTGCGACTGGTTTCTAGTGTTATTTACTTGTTTAGTTAGTAAAATTTAATCCCTCCATTTATCAGACCTATCCGTCTTCCACAAACTCATTTTTTTAGAGAGCTTTCCTCATTGTTGTCAGACCCGTTTAAGTTAGACTGCTCTTAGCAGCCCATTTAACTTAGAGGGCCACTCCCCTTCCCTCGTGTGTGTTTGTCTTCCCTGGATTGTTAGGAGAATCCGTTTTACTTAGTAGATTCCTCTTCAATATTATTGACATCTTTAATAGCGTTTAGATATAACTACTTGTGAGCGGTGATTTTCATAGCTTAGTAGAATAGTTATTACCTGTTTGAACTCGTTGTTTTGCAGTGTGAATATATTCTCTTTAAAATTTTGTTAACCTAGTCAGTTTTTAGGCTTGTAGTTTTATGGCCTATTTTTGGAAACTTAAAATTAATTGTTATTTTTATTGATAGTGTTTTTTTCCTTAAAACCTGCAGTATGTCTAAAGATCAAAAGGAGCAGAAAGAACCTAGGCAGTCCAGGTTCAAAAAATGTGATCAGTGTAATCAAAAAATGTCAATTACTGATGGGCACACTAGCTGTGTTTATTGCCTTGGTACTCTCCATTTACAAGAGTAGTGTACCATTTGTCATGGATTTAGTAGAGAGGTTCTACTAGAGCGCACAAATAAGCTCATAGTTAGGGGCTTATTAAAGGTTCCTCTTCTCAGAAGCTTTAGAGGGATCCTAGAGATCCAAAACATCATCTCCTTCTTCCAAAACTGAAAAAGTGAGCAAAATATCTGCTGTCTCGGCTCTGGCCTTGGAGCCACCTAAAAAAGTGGTCGCCTCAGAACCAAGGGCTCTTGGCTCCAACAAATCAAAATCTACCTCTTTGGCTCCATCTGTGACCTCAGAGCTGGCAGAGTTGCTGACTAGGATCATGGAGCTGGTTACTCCCATATTGAGATCACCCATATTGGCAAGATCTCCTTTGTTATCCTAGCGTTCCTCCAGGAGCTTATCTGATGATGACATGGAGCGAGTGGTGAACAGACTGTTCCAAACACTGACATTGGCAAAAATGTTATTGTCTCCGGCCCCAAAGGAATCAGGACCATCCAAAGCATCATCTTCAACCTCAATTCCTTCTCCGACCCCACTCGTGGTTTCGGAGCCAGAGATCTTGGTTCCAATAGTAGTGGAGGCATTGGGACCAAGACCTACCTTAGGTTCGGCGGTTCTGACATCTGTTCTGACTTACTCACTTCCATCAGATTTCGAGGAGTCTAGGAGACGACGTTCACCTGCTGGGTCCAGGGAGGGGAGTCGGCATGGACAGTTGCCTGATCCGACTCTACCCCTCGGTGCCTTTGCGAGGTCGAGCTTAGCTCCTACATTGGCTTAGGAGCCACAAGCTCTACCTCAGGGTCGATCCTCTGTCTCGACACACATGGTGACACTTCCCCCAGGGGCAGAGGGGGAAGTAGCAAGGAAGACACTGACCTCGCGGCAGAGGGGGTCTGCAGAATCAGGTTGACAGAGATACATTCTCTGTCAGGCCCTTCCAGTGGCCCTGAAAAGAGGCCCATCTGTCCATCTCTGGAGGCAGTCGGGGGATGCTTGTCACTGTACCCAAATGCCTGGCTAGCAATCAATCAAGACAAATGGGTACAAACAATCATATCCAGAGGTTATTACAAACCCTTTTCCACCCACCCCCCATAAATCAGTCCTTTCCAGATATTGCACCCAGTCAGAGGGACTATGCAAAATTAGAGATACACAAGTTGCTAGATAAAAGAGTCATCCAAAATGTCCCCACAAACCAGATTGGATCCGGAACTTACTCAAGGTTCTTTTTAGTTCCAAAAAATACAGAGGACTGAAGACCCATTTTGGATCTCAGCAGATTGAACAGGTTGTAAAGAAATCAAAGTTCTGGATGGTGACACTGCAGTCAATATTCCCTTTTCTCTGGAAAGATGATTGGATGTGCTTGATAGATCTTCAGGACGCGTACTACCACATAAAGATGGACAGACAATCCAGGAGACACTTACACTTTCATCTGAGAACCAGTCATTACCAATTTTGAGCCCTGCCCTTTGGTCTCACTACAGCCCCCAGAATGTTCGCCAAATGCATGGCAGTGGTTACGGCTCACTTGAGACATCTAGGATTCCATGTGTTTCCATACCTAGAAGACTGGTTCCTGACCGCCACACCAAGCATCTACTACTACAAGTGAGGGACAAAACCATACTTCTTTGTTCCAGGTTAGGCATTACAATAAATTTCAAAAAATCTGCCTTGTTGCCTTCACAGCGTATTACTTTCTTAGGCAAAGAGTTGGACTCACATCCTCAATTACCTCTGTAACTTCTTGCACCCTCTTCAAATCCTTGCTAAAATCACACTTAAAAAACTTGCCAGATATGCCCTTGCAACCCCCCCCAATAACATCCACTCCACCCACCCACTACCTCTCTCGGCCCCCTATTAATAACCTACTCTTAGCAAGCTTGGCTACTCATGTTCCCAGCTACCTACCACATAGTACTAACTTCTTGTAGCAACAAATGCTAATGGCTGTTATGTACCTCGAAAACAGATTGTATCAATTGTTCACTGATGAATCTCAACTACATTTGTATTATGTTTAGTATATGTCACCATATTTTAAAATTGTACTATGTTCTACAGCTGTTTTACATCTATGTTTTATTCTTGTCTTACATCTTCAGCTGGACTAATGTCTATATTTTAAATGCTATATTTTTTAACTGTATAATGTAAGTAATAGTTAATGTGGAGCTTTTCTCCCCGGGCCTCCTCTGAAAATGGACCTGTGTCCAGCCAGACTCTCCTAGTCAACAAATGTAGATAAATAAATAAATAAAATGGTGGCAAAACTTACTCCTGAGAGATTTCAGTTCCTACACCATCAAATCAGGAGTTGATATCAAAAAGAAAAGTTCAGGCAAGGTCTGTATTACAGGTTTTGGGTACCATGGCAGCAGCAATTCTTCTAGTAACTCTAGTACTTCTGCACATGAGGGTCCTCCAGTGGTTACTCTTTGCCCAATGGTCTATGCAAGACCTACCACTGTCACATCAGATAATTATCATGGAGTCATGCAAGAAGGATCTTCCCTGGTGGCTTCAAATGAACCAGTTGTTCTTAGGCCACCCGTTTGTATTCTCGCAACTGACTGCTGTACTGACCACGGACGCTTCCCAGATTGGGTGGGGCGGCATTATCTGGGAAGGACTGTTCAATGCTTATGGCAAGAAGACGAGAACCACTTGCATATCAATGTCCTAGAGATGAGAGCAGTGCTTTATGCATTGCAGGCATTCCAGGACTCTCTCCCAATAGGAACTACTGCAATTCAAACAGACAACATGTCAGTAGTGTGGTACATAAACTGTTTCTTTCAACATTTTCTGATAGCAATGCACATCCCAGGAATATCCATCGTGATAGTGGACAAACTCAGCAGTGCGATTCTGTTGCCTCAAGAGTGGTTCCTGAAACAAGAAGTTGCGGAAGAGGTCTTCCATAAATGTGGCCAGCCTTACTGTGACTTTCTCACCACGTCCATCAATGCCAAGTGCAGCAGCTACTTTGCACTCATCCCCCCCCCCCGGGGGAAGTCACCAAGGGATGCACTCATACATGATTGGCCCCGGGACTTCTTTATGCCTTTCCACCCTTCCCCTTAATATCCAAAGTACTTTAGAAAGCCAGCACATTGAACAGCGCTGTGATACTGATTGCACCTTACTGGCCTCAACAGATTTGATTCCCCTTTCTCTGGGACCATCTTCTAGAGGAACCGTGGATTCTGGACCCAGTTCCAGGCCTTTTGACCCACTCATCAGGAATGTTACATCCATCCATCCAGACCCTCAAGTTGATAGCATGGCTGCTCCAATTCCACAATTAGCCAGGTGTTTCAATTTTTCCCCTACTGTTAAACATATCTTGATTTCTTCCCACAAACTGTCTACGAGAAAACTGTATTCCAGTAAATGGAAAAGATTTTCTTACTGGGCCATTAAGCACAATCTAGACCCTTTTACAGCTAATATCACAGCAGTTCTAGAATTTCTTTCCAATCTTTTTAATGAGGGTGCAGCAGCTACCATCATGGTACAACTAACAGCCATATCTAATTTCCATACTGGGGAGATGGGAATGTCTATCATGTCCCACAAAGGTACCTTCCTACTTAGACCCCCAGTCAGAGAACCTCCAGCCGCTTGGGACCTAAATTTTGTTCTAACTACCTTAATCTTGCAACCCTTCGAACCCGCATCATCATGTGATATGAAGTTTTTGTCATGGAAAACTATTTTCTTGGTAGCCATTACCCCTGCCAGATGGGTGTCCAGAGCTCTATACACCCTCCTTATGTAGTGTTCCACAAAGACAGAGTATCCTTAAGAAGTAATTCCTCCTTTTTACTGAAGATATGTTCAGAAAACAATTTAAATCAATCTATTGAGATGCCAGTGTTCTTCCCCAACTATAGCAACAAAGTAGAATATAAATTACATCAATTAGATGTACATAGACAGTTACGCTTCTACTTGCACAGGACCAAAGATTTCAGAAAATCAGACCAGATTTTTGTTTCCTTTTCAAACAAAAGAAAAGGATTGCCGGTTTCTAAAATAACTTTGTCAAAATGGTTTACAGACTGCATTTCCTTCTCATACAGCAATAATAACAGACAATTACCGGGCAAAGTGAAAGGCCATTCCACAAGAGCATTTGCAACGTCCTGTGCTTTTCAAGCTAAACTTCCTATGAACTCTATCTGTGCAGCTGCCATATGGGTGAGACCACATACCTTTATTACTCATTACAAAGTAGACATGGCCTCCTAGAACAGGTCTTCCTTTGTATCCACTGTACTGAAGAGTCTGTTCTCCTGAGCCACCCAAGGATGAAGGTGGTAGTGATGCTGTCCCAACTAGCAAGAACTAAGGTGAGATAGGTCAACATAACATTAAGAAGTTATGTACTCACCATAACGTTCCATGTTTCTTGTCCATCTCGCCTTTATTCTTGCATCCCACCCTCCTTCCCCCTCCTTCGCTCCTGGAGGATCGGTTGGATAATCATATATATATATATATATATATATATATATATATATATATATATATATATATATATATATATGTAGATATGTATATAGATATGTTGGTTTTTGGAGTCTCTGAGTTCCTCCTTTCTTTCAGCTAGACAGGCTGTGATTATAAATATATATATATATATATATATATATATATATATATATATATATAGATAGATAATAGTAGTGCTTTTACTTACAAATAAGATCTGGGTAATCATCCCTAAGCATCATGGGACAGGGGTTAGCCTTGAGCCAAAGGAAGCTCTCGAGCATTTTTATTAGGCCGAGTTGGAACAGATGCTTGGTTCTGAACCCAACCAGCAAGAATAAAGCCTAGATGGACAACAAAAATGGAACGCTATGGTGAGTACATAACTTCTTAATTTCTTTACTTGATCATACTTCCCATAAAATATCATTCATATTTCCAAATTCAAATCCTTCATGGCTATATTAATTCTTAATTTTTCCCCCCAATTTTTATTTTTTACAATCCAAAAAGCAATACTTTGTTGTTTCTTCTTCATTACAATCAACATATTTTCTTTCCTACATTACCTTATATTTCAGATTCCATTTTACCAGTAGTTTATCAACTAAAATTCTTCACAAAAATCCTCTGCTTCATAAACATTTTAAACCATTTTCCTCTGTATTTTAGTGCATTTTCATCTTCTTTTAGTGCCTTCTATTTTTTCCTATACTTTTAAATACTTTTTCAAATAACATCTTATATATTATTTTGTTTTCTCTTTCTTTTACATTTCTTGTTACTCAAATAAATGCATAGATGCTAAATGCACCACTGGATTCTTTAAAAATTCCATCTACCTTATTTTCTTATTCTTATAAATTATCCTCCTTTTCCCCAGATTGTGCCTTCAGCCCCAAATGAAACTAAAAAAAAATGTCTAACAACTCTTTTCATTTATGGACATAGACCCCTTTTAATTGGAGGCCCAGGGGAAAAAGCTCCATAAACATATAAGTACATCAGAGTTGAGCTAGCATGACAACTAGGCAAAAGATATGCGAGGTAAAAATATTTCATAGTTACATACAGACATACAAAAACAACACAGGATCATAGGAGGTTACTGGGCTAATGGCCCTAGAGCCTTTTTAAGCCTAGCCATTTATGCCCCAATTATCAATGCCAATGGGCTAGAATGGCTTCGGTATATGCTTGTGCCTTAGTGCATCAGGTCTATATCATATGAGCGAATAGGAAAAACCACAAACGCTCACAATCTCGAAAGTACCGGACCTCAAACTTGCTATTGTGGGGGGCTGTGCCCCCACACACCCCACTAAATATATATTCCAACTCCGAGATTGCACTAAGTGAGGAAAGGGCAAATATTCAGTTTTTCACAGTACCGCAATCTCAGAAAAAGCACTTTGAGGTCCGGTACTTTTGAGATTATGAGCGTTCGCGGTTTTTCCTATTCGCTGATATAATATAGACCCTAGTGCATCTACAAAGCTGCCCCTGTCCATAAGGGTCAAAAGTGAAAAGTCATGGGTGAATTTACAATTTCCCATCCATTGGTCCATTGTGTTTGAATAGGCTTAAGGAAGAGTTCTGTTTCACATGAATGGGGGGTTTGTTCCAGAGAAGGGGTAGTCACACAGACACATACCTGAACCTTCAACATGTTTTGTTCATATCACAAATGAGGTTTAGATCCTAGTGCTGTTTGTTTTGCGAATGTGTAGCAGATCTATCAGAGCTGGACTGGAAAAAGCCTTGTAAGCTAGGCATAGACCACCCCTCAGTAGTTGGTAGGAGACTAAGTACAGGGACAGGTCTTCAAAGCTGTCTGCACAGGATATATTATTTACACCCTGTATTCTTTTGGTGAGAAACCTCTGTGGCAACTCCAGCTGTTGCAAATACCTGGTCAAGCATGTTCTGAAGGGTGCATTGTGCTCAATTATTGGTCTAATGAAGGCTGAGTATAGTGGGACTATGATCTCATTAGATCTGGATGCCATGCCCATACTTATAAGTTGTGTCATGCAGAAGGATTTTTTCACTACCATGGACACATGGTAATCAAAGTTCAGGTTACTTTCAGCCTGAGTTCGCAAATCACTTACCACTGGCTCTACTGTTAGGGGAATGTTATCAATGTTGTAATTTGCAGGGGTGGTCATCTTACAGAAGGGTATGATTATCCTTTTTTTTGCATTGAGTTTTAGGCTGTGTTTGTGGAGTGAGTTATTTGCCTGTGTCAGACCTTCCTGGAGGATATCTACATCTTTGGGGGATTCAATCATTGCCCCAGCTTGCAGTCATCAGCAGATTTGGTCAGCCAAAGGCACTCTACATGTGCCTTTAATTCAGAGAAGTATATTCCAAAGAGGTCCCAGTGATAAGCCCTGAGGGACACACCACTAGTAGCTGGCCTCTGGGTGAAGATGGATTTCCCCATCTAACTTCGTGTCCTATCTGTAAACGATTTACCTATTCATTGGGTGACATTGGGATTTATGCCTAAATTTATGAATTTGTCTATAATACCCGTGTGAGGTGTCACATTATAAAAGTTTCATAGATTGGTAGTAGGCTAACTGCCCTTGTGGGCCATTTTAAGACTAGTTAATTACCCCATGTGAGAATCAAACCCTTTACCTTTTGTTTATAAGGTAAACACCTTAACCATTATGTCACCCCTTCCACACAGGAATAGTATGTACCATTTTGCTCTCATCCATGGTTCTATTGACCTTTTCAAAGAAGTCTAGCAAGTTTAGTAGGCATGACTTGCCCTTGATGAAACTTGAGCTGGGATGGGTTCAGTGTTTGTAGATTTCCTACATCATTGTTTCTCAGGTACACAACAATTCTTTCCAAAACCTTGCATATAAGACTAGTCAAACTTGTGGGTGTATAGTTCCCTGGGTCTGATGTTGGTCCACTTTATTGTAGAGGGATTAAAGCTGCAGTCCTTCATTCCCTAGAGAAGAAGCCTGCCTGGAGGCTGTGATTGAATAGAGATTCTCATTGGTCTGACAGGTCAGGTTTCAAGCTATTTAGGAGGCATCCTGTGATATTATCAGGACCTGCTGATGCAGTGTTTTTAGCTCTGGAAGGTGCAGTATTCTTTAGTGATAGTTGGTGGAGAAATGCTAGAGGGTATTTTCTGGGGTGAAACTGAGGGAGATAGGGGGATGAATCTGGAGCTAAATCTATCGAGCATTAAATTTGCTGTATCCCCTGTTTCTGTATTGGAAGTTTAATTTATTATTAGTTCAGCACACTGCTGGGTGTTCCCTTTAAGGCAGTGCAAATAATTGAAAAATGCCTTATAGTTATTCTTAGCCCAGGAGGCTCTTTTTGCCTTGAAGTTAGCTTTGGTAGACTTGATTACTCCCGAGTTACTTGTTGAGATCCTTTTGGGCATAGCCCTTCTTATTTTTGGTGAGAATTTTCATTTTTTTGTTGTACAACCTATTTATACTTGGGGTCCACCAAGGGAGTTTGTTTTGGAGTTCCTGTTTTGGTTTGGTAATGCTGTTTCTATGTAGTTATTTATATGGTTGTACAGGGTTTCAGTAAACACTTCCACAAAGGCAACCATGTTCTCTGAACTTGGGGCGGGACTTGGAATTTAGCTCTGCCTTCAGCTAATAGGAAGTACTTAACCTTGGAAAAGTTCTTAAAGGTTCTGGGGTTTGCTGAGAGTTCAGCCTTTTATTTCAAGGGTTACTGCTTTGTGATTTGATCTGACACATGAAGACATTACATAAGTGGGGGTGCAATGTTCCATCATATTTGTGAGCACAGATCCAGGATATTTGCACACCTAGTGGGTGTATAGATAGCTTTTTCAGAGTGTTTGCATTGACAAAATCCAGGAATCTTTGAGCCTGCAGGTTAGTGATTGTGTGTGTTTCCCAGTTTATGGTGGGATAGTTGAAATCACCCATGACTAAGGTATTGGGCTGAATTGTGAGTGATTTCAGTACATTTAAGTATGTGGTATTGTTATCCTGGGTCATAGACAGGGACCTATAGCTAGCAAGGATTGGTACTGGGCTTTTCCTAAGGTTATATGGACATGGAGTTGCTCACACGTCATATTGTGTGACCAGTCTTTGAGGTGTGCTTAATTTTTATGTAGACTGATACACCTCCTCTTCTCGTCTCTTCTTGTGCGAGTTTGTGTGTCTGTTCCAGTGGCGGCTGGTGACTTCAAATCAAAGGGGGGCTGCAGGGGATAGCTGAATGGGTGGGGTCAATAGGAAGAAGTGCGGCCAACTAGAAAGGGGAGGAGCTATGCTCAAAACCACAAAAACTAACTTTAATTAAATATGCTGCCATGGGTGCCAAATCCTCATTATGAGAGTCCAATCAAAACAAATGAAGTGTAAAAGAATAAAAATATTTAAATGCATTGGCTGCATGACAGCTTACTTAATATCTAGATGGAAACAAAAATGTTGTGAGGCATGAAAAAGTAAATTACTTTTTAAATACATTACGGGAATGCCAGTCAAAATCAAGTATAAGAAAAACAAGCAGCACTCAACTCAAACTACTTCTCCTTGCACTGCAGTTCTAATTATAATTTATATTCAGCTTTATTAAAGCACCCAGTAACATGCTGAAAGTAGCAATCTCTGTGATGTCCTCACTTGTAAAAATGTTTCTTATCCAAAACAGACCTACTGCCTGACAACTGTCTACTTGTTTCATGGGGAAAACACAATCAAAGTAAAAATGAAAAGCAAACAAGAAACAAGCTCAAGATACATTGCTTAAATTATTACTGTACAGGTTATGGACCACACATGATTGGCATTCTGTTTAGTTTACTGGTAAAGCCCTCAGAGATCACTAGAAGTCTCCAACAAGTGTAATGAGCTTCTTAAAATAATGTAATCCTGTCCTTTACTACAAATACTGTCATATGCATTTCAATATCCAATGTTTATACATTATCTAGATCTAGTTAAGTATTCTCTGCATGGCAACAACAGAAAGGCTTCAATGTTGGCAATTCTTTAACAGTATGCTTATTAAAGCTTACCTGCACGTTATGATCTCAGACAAGCTTACTTGATGGTCATTAAAGCATTGCTACTTAAAACACAGAGCAACAGGCACTTTGAGTAATAACATAAATCAACAGTACAAAAATATGGCAGAAACCAGACCATTCTGCAAAATCAAGAACAGATGAAAAGCCACTGTAGTACTTGTGTCTACCTTGTATGGGGGGATACGCTGCACATTTACACTGCATAATTGATCCTTCCTTTGCTTGGACACATCTAGAGTCACTACATGGGGGAGTGGGGTGCAACAAGTATGTCACAATTTGAAATGTCTCTGGCTGACGATGATTGGCACTAATACATTTGTCATACCTCTCACCCTCAGGGCAAGAAATCTGGGCAAAGCCATACATAGAAGTGGGACAAAGGTCCAAAAATAAGGACAATTTTTAAATATTGTTCTTATAAACTTAGAAAGATAATAGTAGGTCTTGCATTAGTATGAGTTTTCTGAAGGATATGAAATCTGAAACTCAAATGCCTGTCATTATTTTCTAACTTCAGTCTTTAATGATTTACCACTAATTTGCCAAAAAAACACAATTTTATGAAAAATGGACCAAAAATGTGATGCAACAATATAAAATAGCCACACAATACAGCTGGGAACCTGTCAAAGAAGGGACACTTTAATATTAGTACTGCTAACTTGAGTAGCTGACAACATAAGAGTCTACATGCATTTCTGAAATAAAAGTAATCTATAACTCTAATTATTACAGTTATTTCTTAATTGTAAACCCTCCATGTTTTCTTCCAAAACTGCTATTTTGCAGAGGGATTATTAGGGGAAGAGCAACATTTTGAGCCAAATTCAGGGACAGTTGAGAGGTTTGGCTATGCCTAATTCTATAAAGCAATTTGCGTGTACCTCTCAACCTATTAATGTAATAAATCTGGACAAGGCCAAATATATTGGGGGAACATATAAACAGTACTAAAAATTGCTCTTGTATAAACTGGGACAGTTGATAGAACAGGTCTTACTTTAGCATGCATTTTTCTGTAGGTTATGATGTCTGAAACTAGTGTGTCATTATTTAGTGACTTAATTCCTAAATGATTTGCCAGAAAACCACAAATTTTATGAGGAACAAACCAAAAATAAGAAGCAAAAAACCCATTCATTCTTTGAAAATCTGGACAGTTGGGAGATATAGTTCAGCTGGGGCTGTCTAAGTTTGCCGCCCTTCCCCCTCACAAAACCATGGTCGAATGAAGCCTCCCCCTGCAGCCATTCCAATGATTCATTACTTTGCTATTTCACTCCATTTACCATAAACACTAATGTGCATACTGATTTACTTCTATGATGATTTGAACTTCATTTGAAAGTTTTATTTTGCATTTTACAGCACAAACACTAAGACATCTGCTAAACAAACTTGGCATTAAAATTTCTCTGCCCTTGAAACTCTCATTCATTGAAACAACATTAAACCCCACATTCAAAGAAAATACATTTTACCTGTGGCAGATAAAAATTAATTCTGGGCTGTTTTCAAATCATAGGCCCCTTGCATATGAAACATACATGTGCTCTTTGATACACCTTCCTATTGCTTTGAACATTTTTCCAGTAAACAATGAAACAAAACTGCCCAATTCAGAACATTTCCATCATAAAAGTCTACTCAAACTTCTACAGTCCACTATTATCAGTAAATATGCACAATTCTACAGTCCACCATTATCAGTAAATATGCACAATCTCTGAAGTAGTAAAAAAGTCATCTAAATAATTCCACGTTAAATAAATCTGTAATGAAGAGGTTGCTGCTAGCAGTCACCTTTATATTTCATCGAACAATAAAGTGTCTGATGCCCCTGAGGAATAAATTGCCTAAATTACATTAAAAATAAGCTAGTAATATTGCAATAGGAAATGGATGGCAAACTGATAACAGGCTCATAATTAGTATCTTAACTTTCAGTACGGCAGCATTCACCCCTTATGGGAGTAGAACCAACAACCTTCTGCATCAAAAGCAAAAACACAGCCTGTTGTGCTATTAGCACTAAACTTCTCTTCCCCTGCAGCTCTCAGCTCCTTGTAAAATCTACTCAATACTCAACTGCATCTCAACTTTGCAGCACAAGAAGTCTGGAAAAAGCCAAATTTATTGGGGTGGGTCAAAAGGGCAAAAACCAAGGACACATTAAACATTGCTTGTATAATCTTGGAAAGCTGCTAGAATAAAATGCTATGTTACCACCATACATTTTACTGCCAAAGTCCCTGTGCAAAAAAGAGTCAGAACAACATGGAGTATGGAGAACATCGATGTCTGTGCTGTGACAGAAACCTGGTTCAAGGCTCCTGAGAGCACCCCAGCACTATCAGGTTTTACCTCATATCATGCGTTCCGGCCCCAAAATCCGGACAATACCAAGAAAGGAGGGGGGGGGGTATCCATATTCATCAAGGACACCCACACCTCAAGACTGGTGGCAACGCACGATGCATCGGAGACCATCCAGGTGCAATTAACCATAGGCAAGACTGCTCTGCAAATTGTAGCATGCTACAGGCCACCCTCACAAACTCAGGAACCTCACATGGCCTTCCTGAAAACACTAGAGGGATAAATGTATCACCAAACACCATCATACTAGGTGACTTCAATTACCCTAATATAGACTGGGAACACTACTCAAGCCCAAACACCCTAGCCCAAAAGTTCCTGGAATTCATAAACTCAAATGCCATGGAACAACTAGTCACCATCCCCACAAGAGGAGATAACATACTTGATCTCATCATCACGAACATGGGAGCACAATGTTCAACACCAGAAGTATACCCCTCACTGGTGAGATCAGATCACAAACTAATCTCGCTGGAGGTCCTCATCCCACCTGAAATAAAAAAAGACCACAGTAAAGAACTTCAAGCCGACTTCACACTTCTAAAGACTAGTGTGGTCTCCTTTAAGGCCCCGAGCGGAAAACAGTACTCAAGCCGCTGAATCACTTACAAATGCCTTCTACCAGCACCTGCAGGACTGCATGGATAAGGCAATCCCAAGCAAAACAAAGACTCTTTGTACCCAAGGCAAGCGTCCAGTCTGGTGGACCCCAGCCATAAACAAACTCTACAACAAAAGGAGGAAGCTACTACAAGATAGAGCAAAATCCTTAAAAGGTAAGACACCCTTGATCACTATAAGTAAAAAACTAAGAGCTCTCATAAAATCATCCAAAGCAAATTTTGAGAGAAAAAATAGCTAAAGACTCAAAAGACAATCATAAGGCCTTCTTTAGCTATGTTAGAAACCTGGGAGGAAACTCCCAGATATGCTCAGAACTAGTTCAAAATGATGTGAAGATTACTGATCCTACAGACATTGCCAACATACTGGCTGACAGGTTCAGTGCAAACTTCCTCCCCCCCCCAAAAGGAGAGATATCTATAAAAACGATTGCAGCCCCCCAAACATCTCCAACGCCCAAGTGAGAACTGCTCTCTCCAAAGCAAACAACACAGCATCCATGGGACCTGATGGTGTCCCGGCTGTGTGCTCCACGAACTCAATGAAGAATTAAACCCACAGCTAGGACAGCTGTTTAATCAAAGTCTTACCTCTGGATACGCACTCCAGGAGTGGCGCACTGCAACTGTGGTCCCACTTCACAAAGGCGGTGCCTCCACCGACCCTGGAAATTACCGCCCATTAGCTTGACAAGCCTTATCTGCAAAGCCATGGAGAGGATCATAATGGACCTCATAAATAAAGACATAGGAATTTGCAGACTTTGGATCCAACCCAGTTTGGCTTTGTCAAAGGCAGATCATGCCTTTTAAACTTGGTTGACTTTTTCAAACAGTCACCAAAGCCATTGATGAGGGAAAGGCAGTCCATACAGCCTACCTCGATTTGGCTAAGGCCTTGATACAATACCCCACTCGGGTATCATTGAAAAACTCATCAGCTTAAATGTTAACCCATACATCACAAGATGGGTTGCAAACTGGATGAGTGACAGAACCCACAGGGTCAGAGTTGCTGGCGCCATGTCAGACTCAAAGCCTGTCACAAGTGGTGTCCCACAGGGCTCAGTCCTGGGCCCACTCTTGTTTGGCATCTACTTTTCCGAAGTACAAGCAAACACAGGAGGGTTATGGCTGACAAAGTTTGCAGATGACTGCAAACTGGGCGCCATATTAGAAAACACATCGGACACAGATATCCTTCAAAAGGGTCTCACAGAAACGGATAACTGGTGCCAGAACCATGGCCTAAAGTTAAATGCCAAAAAATGCATAGTCATACCCTTCGGGAAAAACAAGGTTACCCCTAGCTACCAAATAGGTGGCAATCCACTGAGCACAGAAGAAGTTATCAGGGACCTGGGGACCCAGGTTGATAGTAGTCTGTCATTCGACACCCATGTAGCTAAAGTAGTTAGGAAGACCTTCTACATTGCCCACCTTATCATGAAGGGATTCTCATCTAGATCAAGGGAGGTCATAGTCTCCCTTTACTCATCACTCATCAGACCAATGATTGAGTACAATGCCCCATTCGGAATGTATCTGACCCGACACTTGCAGCAGCTGGAGAGGCCACAAACGTTCCTCACCAAAAGGATAAAGGGTCTCAAAAATCTGTCCTATGCTGCCCGACTGAAAGAACTCTAGCTCTATTCAGTCGCCATCGCTTGCTCAGAGGTGACCTTTGCCTAACATACAAGGCCATGTCAAACCCAGATTTGATGAATATGCTTCACCTCAAAAATCTAGATCCATCAGAGCCACAAGGGGGAGAATTAAACCTCGACACGGCTATTAATAGGACGTGCTGGAGGGATAGATTCATCACCCAAAGACTCCCTATGCTGTGGAACAAAATCCCGGTATATGTGAGGCAGAGCACCTCGCTGGCCTTGTTCAAGAGAAATCTTGACCAATGGATGGGAGATCGCAGATATACCCCAGGGATTACCTCAGTGTCACTGCTCGACAGAGGCACAGCAAAATAATGGGTATAGTTCCCCATACTAAAGGGGTGGCGTAAGCCACAAAACGATGGGCTAGGCTTGTAAATGCCCTCGGGCAGATAGCCTAGTATGAACCTATGAACCTATGAACATACCACTATGCCAAATCACCTGCTTTGTGAAAGAAAAATGCTGCGTTACCACCGTACATTTTACAGACAAGGTCCGTGTGCAAAATAGTCAAGAGCAACATACCACTACGCCAAATCAGCTGTTTTGTGAACGAGAGGAAGACTGAAACTTAAATGGCTATCTTTTAATGAATTCAGTTCTCACCATAGCTGTCAACCTCTTAGCACAAAACACCTGAACAAACCCAGTAATGAGGGAATACAGCCCTCAAACATATTCAGTGAATTCAGTTCTTGCCATAGCTGTCAACCTTAGCACAAAAACCTGGACAAAGCCACTAACAGGGTATTAGAGTCCCAAAATAAGGAAAAATTTCAAATAGTCATCTTATAAACTTAAAAATTGCTATAATAAAAGGTTGTGTTACTATATATTTATTGCTAGAATAAAAGTTGTTTTACTATGTATTTTCTGAAGACTATGAAGTCTGAAATTCAAACGCCTGTCAATTTTACTTCTGATGAAACAAAACAATTTTCAGCAGAGGCCCAGGGAGAAATACTGTAGACACGTCTTTGTAAAATGGCAGGACACCAGAACAAATCCACACAAACACAGAGATAAGATGCAGACTCCACAAAAGAAGGCACCCAGCCAAGAATCAAACCACAAATCCTATAGCTGTGACTCTGAGGCAACAATACTGCCACTGCACCATCAAATATGTAAGAAATTAAACATTCAGAAACCTGACGTCTGAAATTCAAATGCCTGTCAATTTTATTTAACATTTGTTAATCAGGACAGTCTGACTTGGAACAAAAAAACAATTTTCAGCAGAGGCCCAGGAAGAAATAATGCAGACATGTCTTTGTAACATGGGAGGACACAAAGCAAACCCACACAAACACAGGGAGAAGATAACAGACCCCACAAAGAAGGAACCCCAGCCAAGAATCAAACCTGAGAACCTGCAGCTGTGAGGCAACAATGCTACCAGTGCAACATCAAATAAAAGCAAACCCACACAAACACAGGGAAGAAGATAACAGACCCCACAAAGAAGGAACCCCAGCCAAGAATCAAACCTGAGAACCTGCAGCTGTGAGGCAACAATGCTACCAGTGCAACATCAAATAAAAGCAAACCCACACAAACACAGGGAGAAGATAACAGACCCCACAAAGAAGGAACCCCAGCCAAGAATCAAACCTGAGAACCTGCAGCTGTGAGGCAACAATGCTACCAGTGCACCATCAAATAAAAGCAAACCCACACAAACACAGGGAGAAGATAACAGACCCCCACAAAGAAGTAACCCCAGCCAAGAATCAAACCTGAGAACCTGCAGCTGTGAGGCAACAATGCTACTACTTCACCATCAAATATCAAGCATTGCAACATTTACAAATCACAGATATTATGAGGAACAGATCAGATCAAATATGAGGCAAAAATCTGCAATTTTTTTTACAAATGGTGGTGGGTAGGGAACTCAAGTCTTTAACAACTGCATACAGGGTACAGGGTTCAAGCCTGAGGTATTCCCTACCACACCACCATGAGCACCTGGGGCATTTACACACACACACACACACCCCTTCTGATAAGTGAAACAGCAAGCACACACCATTCAGATAAGTGAAACAGCAAGCACACACCATTCAGGTAAGTGAAACAGCAAGCACACACCATAAATTCAAATTAGTAAACAGCAAGCACCATACATTCAAACACACTTACCTGTCCATACATTCAAATACTGCTAGATCCCAAAACCTTCCCGTGTAATACTCCACAGACCTGCGAGATTACATCCAAACCCCTTCCCGATGAGACAGCAAGCAATTCCTGACTGCTGGTGTTGCAGTCTGGCCTCGAAGCATTATCCCAGCGAGTCTGTGCACTTTAAAAGTGCACAGATGCTCCTCACGTTTCCCTATCAGGACTGCCTTGAGCATGCACAGACGCTCCTCACGTTCCCCTATCAGGACTGCCTTGAGCATGTGCATACAGTAGACCAGTAGTCTGGACTACTGTGCATGTGCGAATTTTGAAAAACTTTTTTTTTCTATTTTTTTTCTTTTTGTTTTGAGGGGGCTGCAGTCCGGCAGTCCAATAGCACGGGCCACCCCTGGTCTGTTCCATGGTAGGTGCAGCGTCTGTATATTACTAGTAACCTGTTTGGACATAACAGTGTTTGTATGCAAGAGCTTTCCTCCAAAGACCTAGTGTAATCACATCTGTCCCATACTGTGTTAGTCTGCTTAAGAATAAGGTGATTGTCAGTAAACATGAGACAATTGCTACATTGTCTCAAGATGCCCACTTCCACCAGGCTGGCTACAGAGACAGTAGAAAAGTGCACATCCATGGCTGTAGATCCTTTTTTGTGATTTAACCCATTACTACAGGTGTCCCTCACATCTGCGGTGGTGCAGCGGTAGCGTTGTTGCCTCATAGCAAGAGGTTCTCCCGTTCAATTCTCGACTGGAGTGTGGGGAGTGCCTTCTGTGTGGAGTCTGCATGTCCTCCCCGTGGTTGGGTGGGCATTCGAAAGACATGGGTAAATGGGTGTGCCTTCATTGAAGGTTGAACGTTGAGCTGGCACCTCGGCATTTGTGAAAATCTACTGCCAATCATTAGCAGACCGGAGTTCCGCTGTGGCGACCCCTAACCGGGAAAAGCCGAAAGACAAACAACTATAAGTGTCCCTCGGGGCTTTATCCAGGGTCCTATTTAATATATTTATTAATAAACACTACACCTTCACTCACCATGCTAGTCTAGTTCAGTACGCAGATGACTCAACATTAATATGGGTGGCCTCAAAAATAAATAAGCTCAAAGACATTACCCAAAATCTTTCTCCTCTGTAGAAACCTGGCTCAAAGAATCAAACCTCCTACTCAACCCCAAGAAAACTAAGTTAATGCTTTTTACCTCAAAAATTTGTCAAAATTAAAAGCAATCTTTCACCATAAGGTCAGCAAATAATGCTGTAACTGAAACTGTAACTCACAGTAAACTTTTAGGCATTATAATAGATGACAATCTCAGATATGACCAGCATATACTGCATACCATTAAATCTGCACACCAGAAACTAGTCAATCTTTATAGGATCAATGGATTTTTTTACAAATACTGGAAGAAAAATTTTAGCCACCACTTACTTACTGCCATCTCTCTTATATGCCGTTCCTATCCTAACAAGTTTAAACAATACTCAAAGAAAGAAACTTCCCTCCTGCTACAATCAAATAGCTAAATTTATCACCAGTCTCCCTCATAGGACCCATTATTGTCATGCCTTAAAGAAATTAAACTGGCGTCAACTACACAACTGACTAACATATTCACAACTAACTACAGCAGACCAACTCATTCATTATCCAGAAAAATGCCCTGCACTAAAAAACATATTACTGCCCCAATGTCTGGCAAGGGACCTCCGCTATAGTAAAATTTCTTGCTACTCACAAACACGTCAAATAATGTTGCAGGAGACTCAGTCTACTCCCATTACATTGCTAAACTTTGGAATAGTTTCCCCACACAAATAAAACTCTTTGACAAACTCAATAGTTTTAAACCACTGCTTAAACAATATCCTAACCAGTCCTGGTCCTGTACATGTTTATCACCAGGTTAAGACTTTGTGCTCACTCTACTGTACTCTCCGAATAATCTCCTTAAACAGAGTCACTGAAATGACAAAACAATTTTTGTACATAACTGCAGCCTGTAGAATTCACTAAGTTGCACATGGGCTTTCTCTTCAGTAACTTCTACCTCTGTAAAATCTTAGGATGTGTAAATATAACTACTATATGTGTATAAATGTAAATAGAAATGTTACTACTCTGTGTTTAACTGGAACTAAGTATAATGCAATCTAAACAAATGGAGCTTTTCTCCCCAGATCTCTGCTAAAAATGGGTATTATCCAGTCCAACTTTCTCGGTAAACAATAATAAATAAATAAACAAATAAATAAACTGAACCAGCTAACGTGTCTGACTTGAGGTTATTAACATGGAAAGTAGCTTTGCTAGTTGCTCTGACCTCTGCAAGAAGAATATCTGAGTTGGAAGCTGTTATGGTGAGTTAACCAAATCTCATTTTCCACAGGGACAGGGTTCCTTTGAGAACTAATCCTTTTATGCATAAAGTAGTATACAAGTTTACTTTAAGCCAAACTATCCACTTCCCTGTGTTCTTCTCTGAGCCTAGGCATGAGTGAGAAAGGCTATATTATACTTTGGATGTCAGATAAGAACATAAAACAAATGGAATCTCTCGACCAGAATGGCAATACTGAAGACTTGAACTGAACCAGTTCTGAAGAAGACCCTATGGGTCAAAAGTGATTAACCATTAAAAATGTAGTATTTGGCATCGTTTTTTCCAGTGGTGGCTTTTTCATTTCATACCTTGAATGTCCACAGACAGCTCAGGTACTATCTTCACAGAACAAATTCTTACAGAACTTCCAATCAATTGTTAATTTCTCATGAAGGTACGAAGAAGGAGCAACCTGTCTTAAAGCAGACTATTTCCAAATGGTCATATCAGGCTGTTACCTTTTGTTACTTCTTTCACCACAAAATTATTTCAGACAAAGTCAAGACAAACTCTACCAGGGCCTTGGCTTCATCTGTGGTTTTGTGGAACGGGATGAACTCTAAAAGTACTCTTGAAACAGCAGTTTTGTCCTCTGTACATACTCTTAGAAAGCACTCCAAAATAGATTCTTTTTCCAGGTTTAGGTCAGGCTTTGTTAGGATCATTCTCCATGGGTTCCTGGACCCTTACCTTTCCACCTCCCATTTGTTCAAAACTATGTTAATTTATGCATATAGCTTAGGCTACTGCAGCAATGATCAGTATGACAAACATAGTACAGTTGTGTAAGTAAACTTACCGTAACAGCAGATGTTCAAATGATCACGTCTGCAGTAACCTCTCCCTCCACCCCCCCCCCTTTTTTTTTTTCAATGCTAATGTGTGGAAAATTTTTTGTTGTTCCAAGCAACAGCGTCTCAGGGGTTAGCCTCCCTCTGTCAGTTGGCATGATAGCTCAAAAGGGCTTGGCACCCAAACCTGTCATTTAGTCATCTCAGTTTGAGCTGTCCAACAGTTGGGCATATGGAAGGTGCCCTGAAGCTTTGAAAGCTGACCATCTGTTATATTCTTAGTAGGATACAACCCATATAGCTTAGGCTATCACAGCAGTGATAATTCGGACATCTACTGTCATGGTAAGGTAACTTACACAACTGTTCTTTCTTCAAGCTATATGACAACCTGACTGAATTGTTAAATGTTTCATCAGTTTTTATGTTCATGGAGTACTGTTTTGTTGACACATAGGGCAGGATTCACGAAGGCTTGCACAGAGTGTAAGAGACGTGCAACACTCCATGCAAACCTCGCGATCCAGGAACAGCCCTAAACTCCGTGTAAGAGACCAGCTAAAACGTCT